>NW_025754026.1:0-9760 GCF_021184085.1 Oncorhynchus gorbuscha | reverse complement strand
TGTGTCATGTTTGTCATTTATTATCATGTCTTGTCCCTGTGCTCCCCATGCTATTCGTTTCCCTCTGCTGGTCTTATTTGGTTCTTTCCCTCCCTATCCCTCTCTCTCCCCTCCCTCTCTCACTCTCTCGCTCTCTCTTCTCTCTATCGTTCCGTTCCTGCTCCCAGCTGTTCCTATTCCCCTAATCATCATTTAGTCTTCCCACACCTGTTCCCGATCCTTTCCCCTGATTAGAGTCCCTATTTATTCCTTTGTGTATCCGTTCCTGTGCCGTCGGTTCCTTGCATTGTATTCACATGCTGTGATTGCGTTCGCCCTGTCCTGTCGTGTTTTTGCCGTGATTGTGTATCACCCTGTCCTGTCGTGTTTGTGCCTTCTTCAGGCTGCGTGTGAGCAGGTGTCTCAGTTGACTACGGCCTGCGCCTACCCGAAGAGCGACCTGCAGTCTGTGGCCGCTTCTCCAGTTGTTTTCCCTCTACTAATCTAAGTTTCAGTTATTCGGTTTGAACATTAATAAACTCTGTTTCTGTTAAGTCGCGTTTGGGTCCTCCTTCACCTGCATGACAGAAGGAACCGACCAAAGAATGGACCCAGCGACTTCAGACGCTGTTTACACTGCCGTCAAGATCAAGGAGCCATGCTCGGCAGACACGAGCAGGAATTGTCTGCTGCTCGCCATGCCGTGGAGAACCTGGCCGCTCAGGTTTCCGACCTCTCTGGACAGTTCCAGAGTCTACGTCTCGTGCCACCTGTTACTCCCTGGCCTGCCGAGCCTCCAGAACCCAGGGTTAATAACCCACCTTGCTACTCCGGGCAGCCCACTGAGTGCCGCTCCTTTCTCACGCAGTGTGAGATTGTGTTCTCTCTCCAACCCCACATACTCTAGAGAGAGAGCTCGGGTTGCTTACGTCATTTCACTCCTTACTGGCCGGGCTCGAGAATGGGGCACAGCTATCTGGGAGGCAAGGGCTGATTGCTCTAACAGATTCCAGAACTTTAAAGAGGAGATGATTCGGGTTTTTGACCGTTCAGTTTTGGTGAGGAGGCTTCTAGGGCCCTGGCTTCCTTATGCCAAGGTGAGACGGTCCATAACGGATTATTCCATTGAGTTTCGCACTCTTGCTGCCTCTAGTGAGTGGAACGAGCCGGCGCTGCTCGCTCGTTTTCTGGAGGGACTCCCACGCAGCGGTTAAGGATGAGATTCTTTCCCGGGAGGTTCCTTCAGATGTGGACTCTTTGATTGCTCTCGCCATCCGCATAGAACGACGGGTAGATCTTCGTCACCGGGCTCGTGGAAGAGAGCTCGCATCAACGGTGTTTCCCTGCTCCGCATCGCAACCATCTCCCTCCTCTGGCTTTGAGACTGAGCCCATGCAGCTGGGAGGGATTCGCATCTCGAATAAGGAGAGGGAACAGAGGATCACCAACCGCCTGTGCCTCTATTGCGGAGTTGCTGGACATTTTGTTATTTCATGTCCAGTAAGAGGCCAGAGCCCATCAGTAAGCGGAGGCTACTGGTGAGCGCTACTACTCAGGTCCCTTCATCTAGATCTTGTACTACTATGTCGGTCCATCTACGCTGGACCGGTTCGGTGCTACATGCAGTGCCTTGATTGACTCTGGGGCTGAGGGTTGTTTCATGGACGAAGCATGGGTTCGGAAACATAACATTCCTTTCAGACCATTAGACAAGCCTACGCCCATGTTTGCCTTAGATGGTAGTCATCTTCCCAGTATCAAATTTGAGACACTACCTTTAACTCTCACAGTATCTGGTAACCACAGTGAGACTATTTCTTTTGATTTTCCGTTCACCGTTTACACCTGTTGTTTTGGGTCATCCCTGGCTAGTATGTCATAATCCTTCTATTAATTGGTCTAGTAATTCTATCCTATCCTGGAACGTTTCTTGTCATGTGAAGTGTTTAATGTCTGCCATCCCTCCCGTTTCTTCTCTCCCTACTTCTCAGGAGGAACCTGGCGATTTGACAGGAGTGCCGGAGGAATATCATGATCTGCGCACGGTCTTCAGTCGGTCCCGAGCCAACTCCTCTCCTCCTCACCGGTCGTATGATTGTAGTATTGATCTCCTTCCAGGGACCACGCCTCCTCGAGGTAGACTATACTCTCTGTCGGCTCCCGAACGTAAGGCTCTCGAGGATTATTTGTCTGTGTCTCTTGGCCTTGGTACCATAGTGCCTTCTTCTTCTCCGGCCGGGGCGGGGTTCTTTTTGTTAAGAAGAAGGACGGTACTCTGCGCCCCTGCGTGGATATCGAGGCTGAATGACATAACGGTTAAGAATCGTTATCCGCTTCCCCTTATGTCATCAGCCTTCGAGATTCTGCAGGGAGCCAGGTGCTTTACTAAGTTGGACCTTCGTAACGCTTACCATCTCGTGCGCATCAGAGAGGGGACAGTGGAAAGAATAGCGTTTAACACTCCGTTAGGGCATTTTGAGTACCGGGTTCTGCCGTTCGGTCTCGCCAATGCGCCAGCTGTTTTCAGGCATTAGTTAATGATGTTCTGAGAGACATGCTGAACATTTTTGTTTTTGTCTATCTTGACGATATCCTGATTTTTCTCCGTCACTCGAGATTCATGTTCAGCACGTTCGACGTGTTCTACAGCGCCTTTTAGAGAATTGTCTCTACGTAAAGGCTGAGAAGTGCTCTTTTCATGTCTCCTCCGTTACTTTTCTCGGTTCCGTTATTTCCGCTGAAGGCATTCAGATGGATTCCGCTAAGGTCAAGCTGTCAGTGATTGGCCCGTTCAAGGTCACGTGTCGAGTTGCAGCGCTTTTTAGGTTTCGCTAATTTCTATCGGCGTTTCATTCGTAATTTCGGTCAAGTTGCTGCCCCTCTCACAGCTCTTACTTCTGTCAAGACGTGTTTTAAGTGGTCGGTTCCGCCCAGGGCTTTTGATCTTCTAAAAAAAGCGTTTCACGTCCGCTCCTATCCTCGTTACTCCTGACGTCACTAGACAATTCATTGTCGAGGTTGACGCTTCAGAGGTAGGCGTGGGAGCCATTCTATCCCAGCGCTTCCAGTCTGACGATAAAGGTTCATCCTTGCGCTTATTTTCTCATCGCCTGTCGCCATCTGGCGCAACTATGATGTGGGTAACCGTGAACTGCTCGCCATCCGCTTAGCCCTAGGCGAATGGCGACAGTGGTTGGAGAGGCGACCGTTCCTTTTGTCGTTTGGACAGACCATAAGAACCTTGAGTACATCCGTTCTGCCAAACACACTTAATGCCCGTCAAGCTCGTTGGGCGTTGTTTTTCGCTCGTTTCGAGTTTGTGATTTCTTACCGTCCGGGTAGCAAGAACACCAAGCCTGATGCCTTATCCCGTCTGTTTAGTTCTTCTGTGGCTTCTACTGATCTCGAGGGATTCTTCCTTATGGGCGTGTTGTCGGGTTGACAGTCTGGGAATTGAAAGACAGGTTAAGCAAGCACTCAATAACACTGCGTTTTTTCGCATCTGTCCTAGTAACCTCCTTTTCGTTCCTGTTTCCACTCGTCTGGCTGTTCTTCAGTGGGCTCACTCTGCCAAGTTAGCTGGTCATCCCGGTGTTCGAGGCACTCTTGCGTCTATTCGCCAGCGCTTTTGATGGCCGACTCAGGAGCGTGACACTGCCGTTTCGTGGCTGCGTGTTCAGACTGCGCGCAGAAGAAGTCTGGTAATTTTTTTCTGCTTCTGCTCCTGGTCTTGCTGGGTCTCAGTCTGTTCCCTGCCATACGCATCTCTCCTGTTCTTGTCCCTGCCCTTGCTGTGTCTCAGTCTGTCCCTAGTTCTCATTTTTTTTTTTTAAGTAGTACCCTAGTTTCCCTTTTTATCGTTTTCGTTACGGTCCTGAGGAGAGGAGTTGGTTCTTTCTCGGGACGTGCTGGACCGTTTGATCTATGATTTCCTCCGTTGCCAGTGTTCCTCCTCGGGCGCCAGGAGGCGCTCGGTGAAGGGGGGAACTGTCATGTTTGTCATTTATTATCATGTCTTGTCCCTGTGCTCCCCATGCTATTCGTTTCCCTCTGCTGGTCTTATTTGGTTCTTTCCCTCCTATCCCTCTCTCTCCCCCTCCCTCTCTCACTCTCTCGCTCTCTCTTCTCTCTGTCGTTCCGTTCCTGCTCCCAGCTGTTCCTATTCCTAATCATCATTTAGTCTTCCCACACCTGTTCCCGATCCTTTCCCCTGATTAGAGTCCCTATTTATTCCTTTGTGTTCCGTTCCTGTGCCGTCGGTTCCTTGTTTGTATTCAGGCATGCTGTGATTGCGTTTCCCCTGTCCTGTCGTGTTTTTTGCCGTGATTGTGTATCACCCTGTCCTGTCGTGTTTTGTGCCTTCTTCAGACGCTGCGTGGCTGAGCAGGTGTCTCAGTTGACTACGGCCTGCGCCTACCCGACCGACCTGCAGTCTGTGGCCGCTTCTCCAGTTGTTTCCCTCTACTAATCTAGAGGATTTCAGTTAGTCGGTTTTGAACATTAATAAACTCTGTTTATCTGTTCCTGTGTGAATTTGGGTCCCTCTATTACCTCTTGACGTATGCCTCTCACTCCCATCCCGTAGTTGACATGAGCCCCAGGGACTAGCTATAGGACTGGCAGAATGTGCTGTATGCCAGTATGTTTTCATGCATGCTGATGCAACTGTTGTACAACTCCAGGGAATGCCTGCATCTTTGATTACCTCTTCTCTGAATCATCCTTCACGTATACTCTCAGTATGATTCCATCTCTTTATGGAAAATCAAAGGTGCTATATCTTACTGTCTCTACCAAATCATGAATCTCTCTCGCTCTTTGGGAGACATTTGATCACACCTGTACATTTCTGGGCTGGGATATGATCAGCTAGAAAAGATTCTCCTCCAGATGTGGGGAAGAAGTGATTTGACCCCACCACCCTTTGACAGATTTTCAAGCACTGCCCAAGGCCTCAGGCAGAGTTTGATTCAATCTCAGGGAATAAGAACAATCCTTAATGTCAATGTACTCAGGTTGAAGGCTGGATCTTCAAAACTCACAGCCAGGCGAAGAGACACTGGGGGCCACGCCTTCTGAGAAGGGTTCAAAAACACGATAGTACAGGGCGAAACACTCACAGCATTGTGAATACTAAACAAGTTCCTGCCTTTCTACAGGAACGGAACAAAATGTTTTAAATCTGCATTGCTTGCTGTTTGGATCGGGAACAGGTTGTGGGAAGACTTTTGAGATTAGCTGATGTCATGCTTCAGATACAAAAATAGGTCAAATGATCCCAGGTGCTGATTTGTCTCAAAACAACCGATATGAACACACCTGTCATGCAGGTGAAAGAGGACCCAAACGCAGACTTAACAGAAACAGAGTTTATTAATGTTCAAAACGGAATAACTGAAATCCTCTAGATTTGTAGAGGGAAAACAACTGGAGAAGCGGCCACAGACTGCAGGTCGCTTCGGGTAGGCGCAGGCCGTAGTCGACTGAGACACCTGCTCACACGCAGCGTCTGAAGAAAGGCACAAAACACGACAGGACAGGGTGATACACAATCACGGCAAAAACACGACAGGACAGGGCGAAACGCAATCACAGCATGGAATACAAAACAAGGAACCGACGGCACAGGAACGGATCACAAAGGAATAAATAGGGACTCTAATCAGGGGAAAGGATCGGGAACAGGTGTGGGAAGACTAAATGATGATTAGGGGAATAGGAACAGCTGGGAGCAGGAACGGAACGATAGAGAGAAGAGAGAGCGAGAGAGTGAGAGGAGGGAGGGGGGAGAGAGGGATAGGAGGGAAAGAACCAAATAAGACCAGCAGAGGGAAACGAATAGCATGGGGAGCACAGGGACAAGACATGATAATAAATGACAAACATGACAGTACCCCCCCACTCACCGAGCGCCTCCTGGCGCTCTCGAGGAGGAACACTGGCAGCAACGGAGGAAATCATAGATCAAACGGTCCAGCACGTCCCGAGAAAGAACCCAACTCCTCTCCTCAGGACCGTAACGAAAAACGATAAGGGAAACTAGGGTACTACTCTAAAAAAAAAATGAGAACTAGGGACAGACTGAGACACAGCAAGGGCAGGGACAAGAACAGGAGAGATGCGATGGCAGGGAACAGACTGAGACCCAGCAAGACCAGGAGCAGAAGCAGAAAAAAAAAATTACCAGACTTCTTCTGCGCGCAGTCTGAACACGCAGCCCACGAAACGGCGCGTGTCACGCTCCTGAGTCGGCCACCAAAAGCGCTGGCGAATAGACGCAAGAGTGCCTCGAACACCGGGATGACCAGCTAACTTGGCAGAGTGAGCCCACTGAAGAACAGCCAGACGAGTGGAAACAGGAACGAAAAGGAGGTTACTAGGACAAGCGCGCGGCGACGCAGTGTGCGTGAGTGCTTGCTTAACCTGTCTTTCAATTCCCAGACTGTCAACCCGACAACACGCCCATAAGGAAGAATCCCCTCGGGATCAGTAGAAGCCACAGAAGAACTAAACAGGGCGGGATAAGGCATCAGGCTTGGTGTTCTTGCTACCCGGACGGTAAGAAATCACAAACTCGAAACGAGCGAAAAACAACGCCCAACGAGCTTGCGGGCATTAAGTCGTTTGGCAGAACGGATGTACTCAAGGTTCTTATGGTCTGTCCAAACGACAAAAGGAACGTCGCCTCAACCACTGTCGCCATTCGCCTAGGGCTAGCGGATGGCGAGCAGTTCACGGTTACCCACATCATAGTTGCGCTCAGATGGCGACAGGCGATGAGAAAAATAAGCGCACGGATGAACCTTATCGTCAGACTGGAAGCGCTGGGATAGAATGGCTCCCACGCCTACCTCTGAAGCGTCAACCTCGACAATGAATTGTCTAGTGACGTCAGGAGTAACGAGGATAGGAGCGGACGTAAAACGTTCTTTTAGAAGATCAAAAGCTCCCTGGGCGGAACCGGACCACTTAAAACACGTCTTGACAGAAGTAAGAGCTGTGAGAGGGGCAGCAACTTGACCGAAATTACGAATGAAACGCCGATAGAAATTAGCGAAACCTAAAAAGCGCTGCAACTCGACACGTGACCTTGGAACGGGCCAATCACTGACAGCTTGGACTTTAGCGGAATCCATCTGAATGCCTTCAGCGGAAATAACGGAACCGAGAAAAATAACGGAGGAGACATGAAAAGAGCACTTCTCAGCCTTTCGTAGAGACAATTCTCTAAAAGGCGCTGTAGAACACGTCGAACGTGCTGAACATGAATCTCCCGAGTGACGGAGAAAAAATCAGGATATCGTCAAGATAGACAAAAACAAAAATGTTCAGCATGTCTCTCAGAACATCATTAACTAATGCCTGAAAAACAGCTGGCGCATTGGCGAGACCGAACGGCAGAACCCGGTACTCAAAATGCCCTAACGGAGTGTTAAACGCCGTTTTCCACTCGTCCCCCTCTCTGATGCGCACGAGATGGTAAGCGTTACGAAGGTCCAACTTAGTAAAGCACCTGGCTCCCTGCAGAATCTCGAAGGCTGATGACATAGGGGAAGCGGATAACGATTCTTAACCGTTATGTCATTCAGCCCTCGATAATCCACGCAGGGGCGCAGAGTACCGTCCTTCTTCTTAACAAAAAGAACCCCGCCCCGGCCGGAGGAGAAGAAGGCACTATGGTACCGGCGTCAAGAGACACAGACAAATAATCCTCGAGAGCCTTACGTTCGGGAGCCGACAGAGAGTATAGTCTACCTCGAGGAGGCGTGGTCCTGGAAGGAGATCAATACTACAATCATACGACCGGTGAGGAGGAAGGGAGTTGGCTCGGGACCGACTGAAGACCGTGCGCAGATCATGATATTCCTCCGGCACTCCTGTCAAATCGCCAGGTTCCTCCTGAGAAGTAGGGAGAGAAGAAACGGGAGGGATGGCAGACATTAAACACTTCACATGACAAGAAACGTTCCAGGATAGGATAGAATTACTAGACCAATTAATAGAAGGATTATGACATACTAGCCAGGGATGACCCAAAACAACAGGTGTAAACGGTGAACGGAAAATCAAAAAGAAATAGTCTCACTGTGGTTACCAGATACTGTGAGAGTTAAAGGTAGTGTCTCAAATTTGATACTGGGAAGATGACTACCATCTAAGGCAAACATGGGCGTAGGCTTGTCTAACGGTCTGAAAGGAATGTTATGTTTCCGAACCCATGCTTGTCCATGAAACAACCCTCAGCCCCAGAGTCAATCAAGGCACTGCATGTAGCACCCGAACCGGTCCAGCGTAGATGGACCGACATAATAGTACAAGATCTAGATGAAGGGACCTGAGTAGTAGCGCTCACCAGTAGCCCTCCGCTTACTGATGGGCTCTGGCCTCTTACTGGACATGAAATAACAAAATGTCCAGCAACTCCGCAATAGAGGCACAGGCGGTTGGTGATCCTCTGTTCCCTCTCCTTATTCGAGATCACGAATCCCTCCCAGCTGCATGGGCTCAGTCTCAAAGCCAGAGGAGGGAGATGGTTGCGATGCGGAGCAGGGAAACACCGTTGATGCGAGCTCTCTTCCACGAGCCCGGTGACGAAGATCTACCCGTCGTTCTATGCGGATGGCGAGAGCAATCAAAGAGTCCACATCTGAAGGAACCTCCCGGAGAGAATCTCATCCTTAACCGCTGCGTGGAGTCCCTCCAGAAAACGAGCGAGCAGCGCCGGCTCGTTCCACTCACTAGAGGCAGCAAGAGTGCGAAACTCAATGGAATAATCCGTTATGGACCGTTCACCTTGGCATAAGGAAGCCAGGGCCCTAGAAGCCTCCTCACCAAAAACTGAACGGTCAAAAACCCGAATCATCTCCTCTTTAAAGTTCTGGAATCTGTTAGAGCAATCAGCCCTTGCCTCCCAGATAGCTGTGCCCCATTCTCGAGCCCGGCCAGTAAGGAGTGAAATGACGTAAGCAACCCGAGCTCTCTCTCTAGAGTATGTGTGGGGTTGGAGAGAGAACACAATCTCACACTGCGTGAGAAAGGAGCGGCACTCAGTGGGCTGCCCGGAGTAGCAAGGTGGGTTATTAACCCTGGGTTCTGGAGGCTCGGCAGGCCAGGGGTAACAGGTGGCACGAGACGTAGACTCTGGAACTGTCCAGAGAGGTCGGAAACCTGAGCGGCCAGGTTCTCCACGGCATGGCGAGCAGCAGACAATTCCTGCTCGTGTCTGCCGAGCATGGCTCCTTGGAACTCGACGGCAGTGTAACGAGCGTCTGAAGTCGCTGGGTCCATTCCTTGGTCGGTTCCTTCTGTCATGCAGGTGAAAGAGGACCCAAACGCGACTTAACAGAAACAGAGTTTATTAATGTTCAAAACGGAATAACTGAAATCCTCTAGATTGTAGAGGGGAAAACAACTGGAGAAGCGGCCACAGACTGCAGGTCGTTCGGGTAGCGCAGGCCGTAGTCGACTGAGACACCTGCTCACACGCAGCGTCTGAAGAAGGCACAAAACACGACAGGACAGGGTGATACACAATCACGGCAAAAACACGACAGGACAGGGCGAAACGCAATCACAGCATGGAATACAAAACAAGGAACCGACGGCACAGGAACGGATCACAAAGGAATAAATAGGACTCTAATCAGGGGAAAGGATCGGGAACAGGTGTGGGAAGACTAAATGATGATTAGGGAATAGGAACAGCTGGGAGCAGGAACGGAACGATAGAGAGAAGAGAGAGCGAGAGAGTGAGAGAGGGGAGGGGGAGAGAGGGATAGGA
>NW_025754025.1:0-9762 GCF_021184085.1 Oncorhynchus gorbuscha | reverse complement strand
GAGAACACAGTAACAGTCAGGGTCAGTAGAGAACACAGTAGCAGTCAGGGTCAGTAGAGAACACAGTAACAGTCAGGGTCAGTAGAGAACACAGTAACAGTCAGGGTCAGTAGAGAACACAGTGACAGACAGGGTCAGTAGAGAACACAGTAGCAGTCAGGGTCACTAGAGAACACAGTAACAGTCAGGGTCAGTAGAGAACACAGTGACAGTCAGGGTCAGTAGAGAACACAGTAACAGTCAGGGTCAGTAGAGAACACAGTAACAGTCAGGGTCAGTAGAGAACACAGTAACAGTCAGGGTCAGTTGAAACAGAACACAGTAAGTAGAGCTGTTTGTTCTGTTTTTCTACTCCAGTCCTCAGCCAAGTCCACCTCCACTGTAGAGCCTAGGAGTGTGTTCACCAGGAAGCCAACAGAAAACAAGGCGTAATGAAAGGGGAAGAGGTGTTCCCTCGTGTGCCATAATAAACACAACCCAGATAGACAGTGGAAACACTTTGTGGAAGCTGATTCTCTAACTATCTTCAAAGCAGTGAAAGTTGAGGTGTAATCTGAAAATACACATTCAACACGATGGTGCTTTCCCATTGGAAGAATTTGGAGGCGTCAAGATCAATGAAGTGGTCATCACCATGACAGCTGCAGAAAAGAGAGAGAGAGGACTCTGTTTTGCGCTCTAGGTCCTGGTCAAAAGTAGTACTACATAGGGAATTAGGAGCCATTTGATAGGGGCAGATGTGATCTTTAAAAACAGATGATTAAAGGGATAAGCCTCACCAATGAGCTATTTCATTTTTACAGGGCTCCTTAGCTAGCATCTGACAATGATTCCCTGTGGGAGAGAGAGAGAGAGAGAGAGAGAGAGAGAGAGAGAGAGAGAGAGAGAGAGAGAGAGAGAGAGAGAGAGAGAGAGAGAGAGAGAGAACAGGACTAGATGAGATCAATACAACTGCTAGCAGCCAGGAGGGGTATTGATCCTAGAGGACTGTGTCTAAAAGAAACATTGATCTCTCTTAATGAATCACAGACGTTTTGCATTATTATTCTCCTGGTGCGGTTCACCGCACAATATGGCGGACTGTGATTGGCTGGGATAAAGATATTTATTATACTACAGGAAGTTTTTCTATTGACAGATATATGTCTCTGGTACAAACTCTGCTCTGTCACGTGATATCTATGCACACATTCATTGCAATCACTTATCATGCCTAAATGATCTACGATAAATGGTCAGGCTTTACATCCATTATTAATGACTACGTTAATCATGATGACCTCTCCTTTTAAGAAAGCCTTCTGTTTTGGTTCTGTGTGGTGTAGGCCTTCCTCGGGGTGTGTGTGTGTTACCTTGAGGTTCTGAGTGTAAACCTTACTCAAAGGGGTGTGTGTGTTTTCTTGAGGATCTCTGTAGTGTAAGCCTTCCTCGGGGAGTGTGTGTGTTGCCTTGAGGGTCTGGTGTGGTGCTGAAGCCTTCCTCAGGGGGTGTCGTGTGTTTACCTTGAGGGTTCTGTGAGGTGTAGGCCTTGCTCGGGGTGTGTGTGTGTTTACCTTGAGGTTCTGTGGTGTAGGCCTTCTCCCAGGTGTGTGTTTACCTTGAGGTTCTGTTGATGTAGGCCTTCCTCGGGGTGTGTGTGTGTTTACCTTGAGGTTCTGTGTGGTGTAGGCCTTCCCGGGGTGTGTGTGTTTACCTTGAGTTTCTGTGTGGTGTAGGCCTTCCTCGGGGTGTGTGTTTACCTTGAGGTTCTGTGAGGTGTAGGCCTTCCTCAGGGTGTGTGTGTTTACCTTGAGGGTTCTGTGGTGTAGGCCTTCCTCAGGATGTGTGCGTTTACCTTGAGGTTCTGTGTGGTGTAGGCCTTCCTCGAAGTGTGTGTGTGTGTTTACCTTGAGGTTCTGTGGTGTAGGCCTTCCTCGGGGTGTGTGTGTTTACCTTGAGTTCTGTGTGGTGTAGGCCTTCCTCGGGGGGTGTGTGTGTGTGTTTACCTTGAGGTTCTGTGTGGTATAGGCCCCTTCTCTCGGGTGTGTGTGTGTGTTTACCTTGAGGGTTCTGTGTGGTGTAGGCCTTCCTCGGGGTGTGTGTGTGTTTACCTTGAGGGTTCTGTGTGGTGTAGGCCTTCCTCGGGAGTGTGTGTGTGTGTTTACCTTAAGGTTCTGTGGTGTAGGCCTTCCTCGGGTGTGTGTGTGTTTACCTTGAGGTTCTGTGTGGTGTAGGCCTTCCTCGGGGTGTGTGTGTGTGTGTTTACCTTGAGGTTCTGTGTGGTGTAGGCCTTCCTCGGGGTGTGTGTGTGTGTTTACCTTGAGGTTCTGTGTGGTGTAGGCCTTCCTCGGGGTGTGTGTGTGTTTACCTTGAGGTTCTGTGTAGTGTAGGCCTTTCTCGGGGTGTGTGTGTGTTTACCTTGAGGTTCTGTGTGGTGTAGGCCTTCCTCGGTGTGTGCGAGTGTGTGTTTACCTTGAGGTTCTGCGTGGTGTAGGCCTTCCTCGGGGGTGTGTGTGTGTGTGTGTGTGTGTGTGTGTGTGTGTGTGTGTGTGTGTGTGTGTGTGTGTGTGTGTGTGTGTGTGTGTGTGTGTGTGTGTGTGTGTGTGTGTGTGTGTGTGTGTGTGTGTGTGTGTGTGTGTGTTGACCTTGAGGTTCTGTGCAGGCCTTCGTCCTGACGGAGACTCCAGGATATAAATGACCCTACAGCTGTGGATGAACACAAAACATGCTAAACTCTATTGTCTTAAAAACACTTCCTGAAATGGGTGTTCCATGATCCTGCCTCCTAGACAACTGAGGTTACCTCATTGATAGTACTTCCAGAAAAAGTTAGTTGACTCAATTTTGCTCTGTTTGCTTATTTTCAACGTTATACATTTTTTTTGTGTTTAAAAGATGCAAAAGAAATTGAAGCAATTCGTCTTCATCTTTAATGACACAATTTTTGTGAAAACACTTTTACAGTGAGTTTATTGTACTACCCATTTTATAATACAGTGGTTCCCAAACTAAGGGTCGGGAGTCCAAGTTGGTCACGGGAGGATTAATTTTTTTCACACATTTTCGGTATGAAAAAACACTTTCAGTGTAAATTGAAATGACGAAAAACCAAATAGAAAGTGTGTACAAAGATAATGGAAGTTGGAAGTTTACATACACTAAGTTGACTGTTCCTTTAAACAGCTTGGAAAATTCCAGAAAATTATGTCATGGCTTTAGAAGCTTCTGATAGGCGAATTGACATCATTTGAGTCAATTGGAGGTGTACCTGTGGATATATTTCAAGGCCTACCTTCAAACTCAGTGCCTTTTTGCTTGACATCATGGGAAAATCAAAAGAAATCAGTCAAGACTTCAGAAAAAAATAATTTGTAGACCTCCACAGGTCTGGTTCATCCTTGGAAGCAATTTCCAAATGCCTGAAGGTACCACGTTCGTCTGTACAAACAATCGTATGCAGGTATAAACACCATGGGACCACGCAGCCATCATACCTCTCAGGAAGGAGACGCGTTCTGTCTCTTAGGGATGAATGTACTTTTGAACTTTTCGCACAAATTAATCCCAGAACAACAGCAAAGGACCTTGTGAAGATGCTGTAGGAAACAGGTACAAAAGTATCTATATCCACATTAAAACGAGTCCTATATCGACATGACCTGAAAGGCCGCTCAGCAAGGAAGAAGCCACTGCTTCACAACCGCAATAAAAAAAGCCAGACTACGGTTTGCAACTGTACATGGGGACAAAGAGCGTAAGAGTCACAAGTGCTGAATACAACAGCTATAGACCTTAGCGTGAAATGCTTACTTACAAGCCCTTAACCGCCAATGCAGTTTTAAGAAAATAGAGTTAAGAAAATATTTACTAAACAACAAAGTTGTTCAAAAGTAAGACAATAAAATAACTATGAGGTTATATACAGGGGATACCGGTACTGAGTCAATGTACAGGTTAGTTAAGGTAATTTGTACATATAGGTAAAGGTAAAGTGACTATGCATAGATAATAACCAGTAAGTAGAAGCAGTGTAAAATCAAGGGGTGGGGGGACTCAATGCAGATAATCTGGGTGGCCATTTGATTCATTGTTCAGCAGTCTTATGGCTTGGAGGTAGAAGCTGTTAAGGAGCCTTTTGGAACTAGACTTGGCATTCCGGTACTGCTTGGTGTACGGGAGCAGAGAGAACAGTCTACGAAATGGGTGCTTGGAGTCTTTGACAATTTTTGTAGCCTTCCTCTGATACCGCCTGGCATATAGATCCTGGATGGCAGGAAGCCTGGCCCTTTTTTAGTTGGGGTACGAGCCATCTGGGGTAAAAGGCGTTGTCATGCCCTCTTCACGACTTTCTTGGTGTGTTCGGTGATTGTTGGTGATAACTGTCATGTTTGTCATTTATTGTCATGTCTTGTCCCTGTGCTCCCCATGCTATTCGTTTCCCTCTGCTGGTCTTGTTTGGTTCTTTCCCTCCTTCTATCCTCTCTCCCCCTCCCTCTCTCACTCTCTCGCTCTCTCTTCTCTCTGTCGTTCCGTTCCTGCTCCCAGCTGTTCCTATTCCCCTAATCATCATTTAGTCTTCCCACACCTGTTCCCGATCCTTTCCCCTGATTAGAGTCCCTATTTATTCCTTTGTGATCCGTTCCTGTCCCGTCGGTTCCTTGTATTGTATTCACCATGCTGTGATTGCGTTTCGCCCTGTCCTGTCGTGTTTTTGCCGTGATTGTGTATCACCCTGTCCTGTCGTGTTTTGTGCCTTCATCAGATGCTGCGTGTGAGCAGGTGTCTCAGTCGACTACGGCCTGCGCCTACCCGAGCGACCTGCAGTCTGTGGCCGCTTCTCCAGTTGTTTTCCCTCTACAAATCTAGAGGATTTCTGTTATTCCGTTTTGGACTTTAATAAACTCTGTTTCTGTTAAGTCGCGTTTGGGTCCTCTTTCACCTGCATGACAGAAGGAACCGACCAAGGAATGGACCCAGCGACTTCAGACGCTCGTTACACTGCCGTCGAGATCCAAGGAGCCATGCTCGGCAGACACGAGCAGGAATTGTCTGCTGCTCGCCAGGCCGTGGAAAACCTGGCTGCTCAGGTTTCCGACCTCTCTGGACAGTTCCAGAGTCTACGTCTCGTGCCACCTGTTACTTCCTGGCCTGCCGAGCCTCCAGAACCTAGGGTTAATAACCCACCTTGCTACTCCGGGCAGCCCACTGAGTGCCGCTCCTTTCTCACGCAGTGTGAGATTGTGTTCTCTCTCCAACCCAACACATACTCTAGAGAGAGAGCTCGGGTTGCTTACGTCATTTCACTCCTTACTGGCCGGGCTCGAGAATGGGGCACAGCTATCTGGGAGGCAAGGGCTGTTTGCTCTAACGATTTCCAGAACTTTAAAGAGGAGATGATTCGGGTTTTTGACCGTTCAGTTTTTGGTGGGGAGGCTTCTAGGGCCCTGGCTTCCTTATGCCAAGGTGAACGGTCCATAACGGATTATTCCATTGAGTTTCGCACTCTTGCTGCCTCTAGTGAGTGGAACGAGCCGGCGCTGCTCGCTCGTTTTCTGGAGGGACTCCACGCTGTGGTTAAGGATGAGATTCTCTCCCGGGAGGTTCCTTCAGATGTGGACTCTTTGATTGCTCTCGCCATCCGCATAGAACGACGGGTAGATCTTCGTCACCGGGCTCGTGGAAGAGAGCTCGCATCAACGGTGTTTCCCTGCTCCGCATCGCAACCATCTCCCCCCTCTGGCTTTGAGACTGAGCCCATGCAGCTGGGAGGGATTCGCATCTCGAATAAGGAGAGGGAACGGAGGATCACCAACCGCCTGTGCCTCTATTGTGGAGTTGCTGGACATTTTGTTAATTCATGTCCAGTAAAAGCCAGAGCTCATCTGTAAGCGGAGGGCTACAGGTGAGCGCAACTACTCAAGTCTCTCCATCAAAGTCCTGTACTACTTTGTCGGTCCACCTACGCTGGACCGGTTCGGGTGCTACATGTAGTGCCTTGATAGACTCTGGGGCTGAGGGTTGTTTCATGGACGAAGCATGGGTTCGGAAACATGACATTCCTTTCAGAGAGTTAGATAAGCCTACGCCCATGTTCGCCTTAGATGGTAGTCATCTTCCCAGTATCAGATTTGAGACACTACCTTTAACCCTCACAGTATCTGGTAACCACAGTGAGACTATTTCTTTTTGATTTTCCGTTCACCGTTTACACCTGTTGTTTTGGGTCATCCCTGGCTAGTATGTCATAATCCTTCTATTAATTGGTCTAGTAATTCTATCCTATCCTGGAACGTTTCTTGTCATGTGAAGTGTTTAATGTCTGCCATCCCTCCCGTTTCTTCTGTCCCTACTTCTCAGGAGGAACCTGGCGATTTGACAGGAGTGCCGGAGGAATATCATGATCTGCGCACGGTCTTCAGTCGGTCCCGAGCCAACTCCCTTCCTCCTCACCGGTCGTATGATTGTAGTATTGATCTCCTTCCGGGGACCACTCCTCCTCGAGGTAGACTATACTCTCTGTCGGCTCCCGAACGTAAGGCTCTCGAGGATTATTTGTCTGTGTCTCTTGGCGCCGGTACCATAGTGCCTTCTTCCTCTCCGGCCGGGGCGGGGTTCTTTTTGTTAAGAAGAAGGACGGTACTCTGCGCCCCTGCGTGGATTATCGAGGGCTGAATGACATAACGGTTAAGAATCGTTATCCGCTTCCCCTTATGTCATCAGCCTTCGAGATTCTGCAGGGAGCCAGGTGCTTTACTAAGTTGGACCTTCGTAACGCTTACCATCTCGTGCGCATCAGAGAGGGGGACGAGTGGAAAACGGCGTTTAATACTCCGTTAGGGCATTTTGAGTACCGGGTTCTGCCGTTCGGTCTCGCCAATGCGCCAGCTGTTTTTCAGGCATTAGTTAATGATGTTCTGAGAGACATGCTGAACATTTTTGTTTTTGTCTATCTTGACGATATCCTGATTTTTTCTCCGTCACTCGAGATTCATGTTCAGCACGTTCGACGTGTTCTACAGCGCCTTTTAGAGAATTGTCTCTACGTAAAGGCTGAGAAGTGCTCTTTTCATGTCTCCTCCGTTACTTTTCTCGGTTCCGTTATTTCCGCTGAAGGCATTCAGATGGATTCCGCTAAGGTCCAAGCTGTCAGTGATTGGCCCGTTCCAAGGTCACGTGTCGAGTTGCAGCGCTTTTTAGGTTTCGCTAATTTCTATCGGCGTTTCATTCGTAATTTCGGTCAAGTTGCTGCCCCTCTCACAGCTCTTACTTCTGTCAAGACGTGTTTTAAGTGGTCCGGTTCCGCCCAGGGAGCTTTTGATCTTCTAAAAGAACGTTTTACGTCCGCTCCTATCCTCGTTACTCCTGACGTCACTAGACAATTCATTGTCGAGGTTGGCGCTTCAGAGGTAGGCGTGGGAGCCATTCTATCCCAGCGCTTCCAGTCTGACGATAAGGTTCATCCTTGCGCTTATTTTTCTCATCGCCTGTCGCCATCTGAGCGCAACTATGATGTGGGTAACCGTGAACTGCTCGCCATCCGCTTAGCCCTAGGCGAATGGCGACAGTGGTTGGAGGGGGCGACCGTTCCTTTTGTCGTTTGGACAGACCATAAGAACCTTGAGTACATCCGTTCTGCCAAACGACTTAATGCCCGTCAAGCTCGTTGGGCGTTGTTTTCGCTCGTTTCGAGTTTGTGATTTCTTACCGTCCGGGTAGCAAGAACACCAAGCCTGATGCCTTATCCCGTCTGTTTAGTTCTTCTGTGGCTTCTACTGATCCCGAGGGGATTCTTCCTTATGGGCGTGTTGTCGGGTTAACAGTCTGGGGAATTGAAAGACAGGTTAAGCAAGCACTCACGCACACTGCGTCGCCGCGCGCTTGTCCTAGTAACCTCCTTTTCGTTCCTGTTTCCACTCGTCTGGCTGTTCTTCAGTGGGCTCACTCTGCCAAGTTAGCGGGTCATCCCGGTGTTCGAGGCACTCTTGCGTCTATTCGCCAGCGCTTTTGGTGGCCGACTCAGGAGCGTGACACGCGCCGTTTCGTGGCTGCTTGTTCGGACTGCGCGCAGACTAAGTCGGGTAACTCTCCTCCTGCCGGTCGTCTCAGACCGCTCCCATTCCTTCTCGACCATGGTCTCACATTGCCTTAGACTTCATTACCGGTCTGCCTTTGTCTGCGGGGAAGACTGTGATTCTGACGGTTGTCGATAGGTTCTCTAAGGCGGCACATTTCATTCCCTGCTAAACTTCCTTCCGCTAAGGAGACGGCACAAATCATTATTGAGAATGTATTCAGAATTCATGGCCTCCCGTTAGACGCCGTTTCAGACAGAGGCCCGCAATTCACGTCACAGTTTTGGAGGGAGTTCTGTCGTTTGATTGGTGCGTCCGTCAGTCTCTCTTCCGGGTTTCATCCCCAGTCTAACGGTCAAGCAGAGAGGGCCAATCAGACGATTGGTCGCATACTACGCAGCCTTTCTTTCAGAAACCCTGCGTCTTGGGCAGAACAGCTCCCCTGGGCAGAATACGCTCACAATTCGCTTCCTTCGTCTGCTACCGGGTTATCTCCGTTTCAGAGTAGTCTGGGTTACCAGCCTCCTCTGTTCTCATCCCAGCTTGCCGAGTCCAGCGTTCCCTCCGCTCAAGCGTTTGTCCAACGTTGTGAGCGCACCTGGAGGAGGGTGAGGTCTGCACTTTGCCGTTACAGGGCACAGACGGTGAGAGCCGCCAATAAACGCAGGATTAAGAGTCCAAGGTATTGTTGCGGCCAGAGAGTGTGGCTTTCCACTCGCAACCTTCCTCTTACGACAGCTTCTCGTAAGTTGACTCCGCGGTTCATTGGTCCGTTCCGTGTCTCCCAGGTCGTCAATCCTGTCGCTGTGCGACTGCTTCTTCCGCGACATCTTCGTCGCGTCCATCCTGTCTTCCATGTCTCCTGTGTTAAGCCCTTTCTTCGCACCCCGTTCGTCTTCCCTCCCCCTCCCGTCCTTGTCGAGAGCGCACCTATTTACAAGGTACATAAGATTATGGACATGCGTTCTCGGGGACAGGGGTCACCAATACCTAGTGGATTGGGAGGGTTACGGTCCTGAGGAGAGGAGTTGGGTTCCGTCTCGGGACGTGCTGGACCGTTCGCTCATCGATGATTTCCTCCGTTGCCGCCAGGATTCCTCCTCGAGTGCGCCAGGAGGCGCTCGGTGAGTGGGGGGTACTGTCATGTTTGTCATTTATTGTCATGTCTTGTCCCTGTGCTCCCCATGCTATTCGTTTCCCTCTGCTGGTCTTGTTTGGTTCTTTCCCTCCTTCTATCCCTCTCTCTCCCCCTCCCTCTCTCACTCTCTCGCTCTCTCTTCTCTCTGTCGTTCCGTTCCTGCTCCCAGCTGTTCCTATTCCCCTAATCATCATTTAGTCTTCCCACACCTGTTCCCGATCCTTTCCCCTGATTAGAGTCCCTATTTATTCCTTTGTGATCCGTTCCTGTCCCGTCGGTTCCTTGTATTGTATTCACCATGCTGTGATTGCGTTTCGCCCTGTCCTGTCGTGTTTTTGCCGTGATTGTGTATCACCCTGTCCTGTCGTGTTTTGTGCCTTCATCAGATGCTGCGTGTGAGCAGGTGTCTCAGTCGACTACGGCCTGCGCCTACCCGAGCGACCTGCAGTCTGTGGCCGCTTCTCCAGTTGTTTTCCCTCTACAAGTCTAGAGGATTTCTGTTATTCCGTTTTGGACTTTAATAAACTCTGTTTCTGTTAAGTCGCGTTTGGGTCCTCTTTCACCTGCATGACA
>NW_025754024.1:0-9762 GCF_021184085.1 Oncorhynchus gorbuscha | reverse complement strand
ATACATGGAGTTTATATATGGAGTTTATACATGGAGTTTATACATGGAGTTTATACAGTATATGGAGTTTATACAGTATATGGAGTTTATATATGGAGTTTATATATGGAGTTTATACAGTATATGGAGTTTATATATGGAGTTTATATATGGAGTTTATACAGTATATGGAGTTTATATATGGAGTTTATATATGGAGTTTATATATGGAGTTTATACAGTATATGGAGTTTATACAGTATATGGAGTTTATACAGTATATGGAGTTTATACAGTATATGGAGTTTATATATGGAGTTTATACAGTATATGGAGTTTATATATGGAGTTTTTATATAGAGTTTATATATGGAGTTTATATATGGAGTTTATACATGGAGTTTATATATGGAGTTTATACATGGAGTTTATATATGGAGTTTATATATGGAGTTTATATATGGAGTTTATACATGGAGTTTATACATGGAGTTTATATATGGAGTTTATATATGGAGTTTATGTATGGAGTTTATATATGGAGTTTATACTGTCATGCAGGTGAAAGAGGACCCAAAAGCGACTTAACAGAAACAGAGTTTATTTAAGTCCAAACAGGGAATAACAGAAATCCTCTAGTCTGTAGAGGGGAATAACTGGAGAAGCGGCCACAGACTGCAGGTCGCCTTCGGGTAGGCGCAGGCCGTAGTTGACAGAGACACCTGCTCACACGCAGCATCTGATGAAGGCAAAAAACACGACAGGACAGGGCGATACACAATCACAGCAAAAACACGACAGGACAGGGCGAAACGCAATCACAGCATGGTGAATACTAAACAAGGAACCGACGGGACAGGAACGGAACACAAAGGAATAAATAGGGACTCTAATCAGGGGAAAGGATCGGGAACAGGTGTGGGAAGACTAAATGATGATTAGGGGAATAGGAACAGCTGGGAGCAGGAACGGAACGATAGAGAGAAGAGAGAGCGAGAGAGTGAGAGAGGGAGGGGGAGAGAGAGGGATAGAAGGAGGGAAAGAACCAAATAAGACCAGCAGAGGGAAACGAATAGAATGGGGAGCACAGGGACAAGACATGATAATAAATGACAAACATGACAGTACCCCACTCACCGAGCGCCTCCTGGCGCACTCGAGGAGGAATCCTGGCGGCAACGGAGGAAATCATCGATGAGTGAACGGTCCAGCACGTCCCGAGACGGAACCCAACTCCTCTCCTCAGGACCGTAACCCTCCCAATCCACTAAGTATTGGTGACCCCGTCCCCGAGAACGCATGTCCATGATCTTATGTACCTTGTAAATAGGTGCGCTCTCGACAAGGACGGGAGGGGGAGGGAAGACGAACGGGGGTGCGAAGAAAGGGCTTAACACAGGAGACATGGAAGACAGGATGGACGCGACGAAGATGTCGCGGAAGAAGCAGTCGCACAGCGACAGGATTGACGACCTGGGAGACACGGAACGGACCAATGAACCGCGGAGTCAACTTACGAGAAGCTGTCGTAAGAGGAAGGTTGCGAGTGGAAAGCCACACTCTCTGGCCGCAACAATACCTTGGACTCTTAATCCTGCGTTTATTGGCGGCTCTCACCGTCTGTGCCCTGTAACGGCAAAGTGCAGACCTCACCCTCCTCCAGGTGCGCTCACAACGTTGGACAAACGCTGAGCGGAGGGAACGCTGGACTCGGCAAGCTGGGATGAGAACAGAGGAGGCTGGTAACCCAGACTACTCTGAAACGGAGATAACCCGGTAGCAGACGAAGGAAGCGAATTGTGAGCGTATTCTGCCCAGGGGAGCTGTTCTGCCCAAGACGCAGGGTTTCTGAAAGAAAGGCTGCGTAGTATGCGACCAATCGTCTGATTGGCCCTCTCTGCTTGACCGTTAGACTGGGGATGAAACCCGGAAGAGAGACTGACGGACGCACCAATCAAACGACAGAACTCCCTCCAAAACTGTGACGTGAATTGCGGGCCTCTGTCTGAAACGGCGTCTAACGGGAGGCCATGAATTCTGAATACATTCTCAATAATGATTTGTGCCGTCTCCTTAGCGGAAGGAAGTTTAGCGAGGGGAATGAAAATGTGCCGCCTTAGAGAACCTATCGACAACCGTCAGAATCACAGTCTTCCCCGCAGACAAAGGCAGACCGGTAATGAAGTCTAAGGCAATGTGAGACCATGGTCGAGAAGGAATGGGGAGCGGTCTGAGACGACCGGCAGGAGGAGAGTTACCCGACTTAGTCTGCGCGCAGTCCGAACAAGCAGCCACGAAACGGCGCGTGTCACGCTCCTGAGTCGGCCACCAAAAGCGCTGGCGAATAGACGCAAGAGTGCCTCGAACACCGGGATGACCAGCTAACTTGGCAGAGTGAGCCCACTGAAGAACAGCCAGACGAGTGGAAACAGGAACGAAAAGGAGGTTACTAGGACAAGCGGCGGCGACGCAGTGTGCGTGAGTGCTTGCTTAACCTGTCTTTCAATTCCCCAGACTGTTAACCCGACAACACGCCCATAAGGAAGAATCCTCGGGATCAGTAGAAGCCACAGAAGAACTAAACAGACGGGATAAGGCATCAGGCTTGGTGTTCTTGCTACCCGGACGGTAAGAAATCACAAACTCGAAACGAGCGAAAAACAACGCCCAACGAGCTTGACGGGCATTAAGTCGTTTGGCAGAACGGATGTACTCAAGGTTCTTATGGTCTGTCCAAACGACAAAAGGAACGGTCGCCCTCCAACCACTGTCGCCATTCGCCTAGGGCTAAGCGGATGGCGAGCAGTTCACGGTTACCCACATCATAGTTGCGCTCAGATGGCGACAGGCGATGAGAAAAATAAGCGCAAGGATGAACCTTATCGTCAGACTGGAAGCGCTGGGATAGGATGGCTCCCACGCCTACCTCTGAAGCGTCAACCTCGACAATGAATTGTCTAGTGACGTCAGGAGTAACGAGGATAGGAGCGGACGTAAACGTTCTTTTAGAAGATCAAAAGCTCCCTGGGCGGAACCGGACCACTTAAAACACGTCTTGACAGAAGTAAGAGCTGTGAGAGGGGCAGCAACTTGACCGAAATTACGAATGAAACGCCGATAGAAATTAGCGAAACCTAAAAGCGCTGCAACTCGACACGTGACCTTGGAACGGGCCAATCACTGACAGCTTGGACCTTAGCGGAATCCATCTGAATGCCTTCAGCGGAAATAACGGAACCGAGAAAAGTAACGGAGGAGACATGAAAAGAGCACTTCTCAGCCTTTACGTAGAGACAATTCTCTAAAAGGCGCTGTAGAACACGCGAACGTGCTGAACATGAATCTCGAGTGACGGAGAAAAAATCAGGATATCGTCAAGATAGACAAAAACAAAATGTTCAGCATGTCTCTCAGAACATCATTAACTAATGCCTGAAAAACAGCTGGCGCATTGGCGAGACCGAACGGCAGAACCCGGTACTCAAAATGCCCTAACGGAGTGTTAAACGCCGTTTTCCACTCGTCCCCTCTCTGATGCGCACGAGATGGTAAGCGTTACGAAGGTCCAACTTAGTAAAGCACCTGGCTCCCTGCAGAATCTCGAAGGCTGATGACATAAGGGGAAGCGGATAACGATTCTTAACCGTTATGTCATTCAGCCCTCGATAATCCACGCAGGGGCGCAGAGTACCGTCCTTCTTCTTAACAAAAAGAACCCCGCCCCGGCCGGAGAAGAAGAAGGCACTATGGTACCGGCGTCAAGAGACACAGACAAATAATCCTCGAGAGCCTTACGTTCGGGAGCCGACAGAGAGTATAGTCTACCTCGAGGAGGAGTGGTCCCCGGAAGGAGATCAATACTACAATCATACGACCGGTGAGGAGGAAGGGAGTTGGCTCGGGACCGACTGAAGACCGTGCGCAGATCATGATATTCCTCCGGCACTCCTGTCAAATCGCCAGGTTCCTCCTGAGAAGTAGGGACAGAAGAAACGGGAGGGATGGCAGACATTAAACACTTCACATGACAAGAAACGTTCCAGGATAGGATAGAATTACTAGACCAATTAATAGAAGGATTATGACATACTAGCCAGGGATGACCCAAAACAACAGGTGTAAACGGTGAACGAAAATCAAAAAAGAAATAGTCTCACTGTGGTTACCAGATACTGTGAGGGTTAAAGGTAGTGTCTCAAATCTGATACTGGGAAGATGACTACCATCTAAGGCGAACATGGGCGTAGGCTTATCTAACTCTCTGAAAGGAATGTCATGTTTCCGAACCCATGCTTCGTCCATGAAACAACCCTCAGCCCCAGAGTCTATCAAGGCACTACATGTAGCACCCAACCGGTCCAGCGTAGATGGACCGACAAAGTAGTACAGGATTTTGATGGAGAGACTTGAGTAGTTGCGCTCACCTGTAGCCCTCCGCTTACAGATGAGCTCTGGCTTTTACTGGACATGAATTAACAAATGTCCAGCAACTCCGCAATAGAGGCACAGGCGGTTGGTGATCCTCCGTTCCCTCTCCTTAGTCGAGATGCGAATCCCTCCCAGCTGCATGGGCTCAGACTCTGAGCCAGAGGAGGGAGATGGTTGCGATGCGGAGCAGGGAAACACCGTTGATGCGAGCTCTCTTCCACGAGCCCGGTGACGAAGATCTACCCGTCGTTCTATGCGGATGGCGAGAGCAATCAAAGAGTCCACATCTGAAGGAACCTCCCGGGAGAGAATCTCATCCTTAACCACTGCGTGGAGTCCCTCCAGAAAACGAGCGAGCAGCGCCGGCTCGTTCCACTCACTAGAGGCAGCAAGAGTGCGAAACTCAATAGAATAATCCGTTATGGACCGTTCACCTTGGCATAAGGAAGCCAGGGCCCTAGAAGCCTCCCTACCAAAAACTGAACGGTCAAAAACCCGAATCATCTCCTCTTTAAAGTTCTGGAACTTGTTAGAGCAATCAGCCCTTGCCTCCCAGATAGCTGTGCCCCATTCTCGAGCCCGGCCAGTAAGGAGTGAAATGACGTAAGCAACCCGAGCTCTCTCTAGAGTATGTGTTGGGTTGGAGAGAGAACACAATCTCACACTGCGTGAGAAAGGAGCGGCACTCAGTGGGCTGCCCGGAGTAGCAAGGTGGGTTATTAACCCTAGGTTCTGGAGGCTCGGCAGGCCAGGAAGTAACAGGTGGCACGAGACGTAGACTCTGGAACTGTCAAGAGAGGTCGGAAACCTGAGCGGCCAGGTTCTCCACGGCATGGCGAGCAGCAGACAATTCCTGCTCGTGTCTGCCGAGCATGGCTCCTTGGATCTCGACGGCAGTGTAACGAGCGTCTGAAGTCGCTGGGTCCATTCCTTGGTCGGTTCCTTCTGTCATGCAGGTGAAAGAGGACCCAAAAGCGACTTAACAGAAACAGAGTTTATTTAAGTCCAAACAGGGAATAACAGAAATCCTCTAGTCTGTAGAGGGGAATAACTGGAGAAGCGGCCACAGACTGCAGGTCGCTTCGGGTAGGCGCAGGCCGTAGTTGACAGAGACACCTGCTCACACGCAGCATCTGATGAAGGCAAAAAACACGACAGGACAGGGCGATACACAATCACAGCAAAAACACGACAGGACAGGGCGAAACGCAATCACAGCATGGTGAATACTAAACAAGGAACCGACGGGACAGGAACGGAACACAAAGGAATAAATAGGGACTCTAATCAGGGGAAAGGATCGGGAACAGGTGTGGGAAGACTAAATGATGATTAGGGGAATAGGAACAGCTGGGAGCAGGAACGGAACGATAGAGAGAAGAGAGAGCGAGAGAGTGAGAGAGGGAGGGGGAGAGAGAGGGATAGAAGGAGGGAAAGAACCAAATAAGACCAGCAGAGGGAAACGAATAGAATGGGGAGCACAGGGACAAGACATGATAATAAATGACAAACATGACATATACATGGAGTTTATACAGTATATGGAGTTTATATATGGAGTTTATACATGGAGTTTATATATGGAGTTTATATATGGAGTTTATATATGGAGTTTATATATGGAGTTTATATGTGGAGTTTATATATGGGAGTTTATATATGGAGTTTATACATGGAGTTTATACATGGAGTTTATATATGGAGTTTATATATGGAGTTTATATATGGAGTTTATACAGTATATGGAGTTTATATATGGAGTTTATATATGGAGTTTATACAGCATATGGAGTTTATATATGGAGTTTATACAGTATATGGAGTTTATATATGGAGTTTATATATGGAGTTTATACAGTATATGGAGTTTATATATGGAGTTTATATATGGAGTTTATACAGCATATGGAGTTTATATATGGAGTTTATATATGGAGTTTATACAGTATATGGAGTTTATACAGTATATGGAGTTTATACAGTATATGGAGTTTATATATGGAGTTTATATATGGAGTTTATACAGTATATGGAGTTTATATATGGAGTTTATATATGGAGTTTATACAGTATATGGAGTTTATATATGGAGTTTATATATGGAGTTTATACAGTATATGGAGTTTATATATGGAGTATATATATTGAGTTTATACAGTATATGGAGTTTATATATGGAGCTTATATATGGAGTTTATACAGTATATGGAGTTTATATATGGAGTTTATATATGGAGTTTATACAGTATATGGAGTTTATATATGGAGTTTATACAGTATATGGAGTTTATACAGTATATGGAGTTTATATATGGAGTTTATACAGTATATGGAGTTTATACATGGAGTTTATACAGTATATGGAGTTTATACATGGAGTTTATACATGGAGTTTATACATGGAGTTTATATATGGAGTTTATATATGGAGTTTATACATGGAGTTTATACAGTATATGGAGTTTATACAGTATATGGAGTTTATATATGGAGTTTATACAGTATATGGAGTTTATACAGTTTATACAGTATATGGAGTTTATATATGGAGTTTATATATGGAGTTTATACAGTATATGGAGTTTATATATGGAGTTTATATATGGAGTTTATATATGGAGTTTATACAGTATATGGAGTTTATACAGTATGGAGTTTATATATGGAGTTTATATATGGAGTTTATACAGTATATGGAGTTTATATATGGAGTTTATACATGGAGTTTATATATGGAGTTTATATATGGAGTTTATATATGGAGTTTATATATGGAGTTTATATATGGAGTTTATATATGGAGTTTATATATGGAGTTTATATATGGAGTTTATATATATATGGAGTTTATATATGGAGTTTATATATGGAGTTTATATATGGAGTTTATACATGAGTTTATATATGGAGTTTATATATGGAGTTTATATATGGAGTTTATATGGAGTTTATATATGGAGTTTATATATGGAGTTTATATATGGAGTTTATGGATATATGGAGTTTATATATGGAGTTTATACATGGAGTTTATATATGGAGTTTATATATGGAGTTTATACATGGAGTTTATATATGGAGTTTATATATGGAGTTTATATATGGAGTTTATATATGGAGTTTATATATGGAGTTTATATATGGAGTTTATATATGGAGTTTATATATATGGAGTTTAATATATCATTTATATCTTATAGTTTATTAGCCGTTAGCTAGTTTATAAAAAATATGGAGTTTAGCTACATGGAGTTTATTGGAAAAACTATTGGAACCATTTCCTATATAACCGCTAGGTGTATGGAGTTTATAAAACTATTGGAACCATTTCCTGTTTGACCGCTAGGTGTTAGGAGTTTATAAAACTATTGGAACCATTTCCCTGTTTGATGCTAGGTGTTATGGGTATTATGACACTCCACTGTGGGGCCTCTATAAAACTATTGGAAACATTTCCCTGTTTGACCGCTAGGTGTTATGGGTATTATGACACCTCCACTGTGGGGCTCTATAAAACTATTGGAACCATTTCCTGTTTGACCGCAGGTGTTATGGGTATTATGACACCTCCACTGTGGGGCTCTATAAAACTATTGGAACCATTTCCCTGTTTGACCGCTAGGTGTTATGGGTATTATGACACCTCCACTGTGGGGCTCTAGAAAACTATTGGAACCATTTCCTGTTTGACCGCTAGGTGTTATGGGTATTATGACACCTCTACTGTGGGGCTCTATAAAACTATTGGAACCATTTCCCTGTTTGACCGCTAGGTGTTATGGGTATTATGACACCTCCACTGTGGGGCTTTATGGCGCAAATTAAATGGGATAATCTAGAGAATGTGACAATATTAGTTTAATCTTGCTGTGATGTTCTCAAGTCCACTTTTAAAATGTAATGTCTTAGAACAGTAATATTTTACCCATCAGCCTTCATTTCTCATGAAAAACACAACTGTGAAAAGATGGTGGACATTGTGTTTTGTATATAAACAATTCATAAAATCTTTAAAAATGGTCCTCTCACCTCTTAAATTTGGTGCCATGTTCCCCAGAGACATTCCTTTTAGAGGCAGGGCCCCCTTCTCTCTCCAGCCCAGTGAGACTCATTTTAGGGGCAGGGCCCCCTCCTCTCTCCCCAGTGAGACAGATCCATTTTAGAGGCAGGGCCCCCCTCCTCTCTCTCCCCAGTGAGACTCATTTTAGAGGCAGGGCCCCTCCTCTCTCTCCCCAGTGAGACTCATTTTAGAGGCAGGGCCCCTCCTCTCTCTCCCAGTGAGACTCATTTTAGAGGCAGGGCCCTCTCTCCTCTCTCCCCAGAGAGACTCATTTTAGAGCACTGATCCCTAAACAGAGATCCAGCATGTTGGTTGTGGTTAACACAGTGACAACTAAACAGAGATCCAACATGTTGGTTGTGGTTATTAACACAGTGACAACTAAACAGAGATACAACATGTTGGTTGTGGTTAACACAGTGACAACTAAACAGAGATCCAGCATGTTGGTTGGTTAACACAGTGACAACTAAACAGAGATCCAGCATGTTGGTTGTGGTTAACAACTAAACAGAGATCCAGCATGTTGGTTGTGGTTAACACAGTGACAACTAAACAGAGATCCAGCATGTTGGTTGTGGTTAACACAGTGACCCCTAAACAGAGATCCAGCATGTTTGTGGTTAACACAGTGACAACTAAACACAGTGTTGGTTGTGGTTACCTAAACAGAGATCCAGCATGTTGGTTGTGGTTAACACAGTGACAACTAAACAGAGATCCAGCATGTTGGTTGTGGTTAACACAGTGACAACTAAACAGAGATCCAGCATGTTGGTTGTGGTTAACACAGTGACAACTAAACAGAGATCCAGCATGTTGGTTGTGGTTAACACAGTGACAACTAAACAGAGATCCAGCATGTTGGTTGTGGTTAACACAGTGACAACTAAACAGAGATCCAGCATGTTGGTTGTGGTTAACACAGTGACAACTAAACAGAGATCCAGCATGTTGGTTGTGGTTAACACAGTGACCCCTAAACAGAGATCCAGCATGTTGGTTGTGGTTAACACAGTGACCCCTAAACAGAGATCCAGCATGTTGGTTGTGGTTAACACAGTGACAACTAAACAGAGATCCAGCATGTTGGTTGTGGTTAACACAGTGACAACTAAACAGAGATCCAGCATGTTGGTTGTGGTTAACACAGTGACAACTGTTGGTTGTGGTTAAACAGATCCAGCATGTTGGTTGTGGTTAACACAGTGACAACTAAACAGAGATCCAGCATGTTGGTTGTGGTTAACACAGTGACAACTAAACAGAGATCCAGCATGTTGGTTGTGGTTAAC
>NW_025754023.1:0-9762 GCF_021184085.1 Oncorhynchus gorbuscha | reverse complement strand
CTGTCTTGTCTTGTGCTGTCTTGTCTTGTGCTGTCCTGTCTTGTGCTGTCCTGTCATGTCCTGTCTTGTCTTTTCCTGTCTTGTCCTGTCTTGTCCTGTCTTGTCGTGTCTTGTCCTGTCTTGTCCTGTCCTGTCCTGTCTTGTCCTGTCTTTTACTGTCTTGTCCTGTCCTGTCTTGTCTTGTGCTGTCTTGTCTTGTCCTGTCTTGTCTTGTGCTGTCTTGTCTTGTCCTGTCCTGTCTTGTACTGTGCTGTCTTTTCCTGTATTGTCCTGTCTAGTGCTGTCCTGTCTTGTCTTGTCTTGTCTTGTGCTGTCTTGTCTTGTCCTTTCCTGTCTTGTCCTGTCTTGTCCTGTCTTGTCCTGTCCTGTGCCGTCCTGTCCTGTCTTGTCCTGCCCTGTACTGTCTTGTGCTGTCCTGTCCTGTCTTGTCCTGTGCTGTCTTGTGTTGTCCTGTCCTGTCGTGTCTTGTCCTGTGCTGTCTTGTGTTGTCCTGTCTTGTCGTGTCTTGTCCTGTGCTGTCTTGTGTTGTCCTGTCTTGTCGTGTCTTGTCCTGTCTTGTCGTGTCCTTTCCTGTCTTGTCTTGTCCTGTCCTGTACTGTCTTGTGCTGTCTTTTCCTGTCTTGTCCTGTCCTGTCTTGTCCTGTCTTGTCTTGTGCTGTCTTGTCTTGTCCTGTCCTGTCTTGTACTGTGCTGTCTTTTCCTTTATTGTCTTGTGTAGTTCCTCCCCTGTCTTGTCTTGTCTTGTCTTGTCCTGTGCTGTCTTGTCTTGTGCTGTCTTGTCTTGTGCTGTCCTGTCTTGTGCTGTCCTGTCATGTCCTGTCTTGTCTTTTCCTGTCTTGTCCTGTCTTGTCCTGTCTTGTCCTTGTCCTGTCTTGTCCTGTCCTGTGCTTGTCCTGTCCTGTCTTGTCCTGTCCTGTACTGTCTTGTGCTGTCCTGTCATGTCCTGTCTTGTCTTTGTCCTGTCTTGTCCTGTCTTGTCGTGTCTTGTCCTGTCTTGTCCTGTCCTGTCTCTGTCTTGTCCTGTCTTTTACTGTCTTGTCTGTCTGTCTTGTCTTGTGCTTGTCTTGTGCTTGTCCTGTCCTGTCTTGTCTTGTGCTTGTCTTGTGCTGTCTTGTCTTGTGGCTGTCTTTGTCTTGTGTTGTCCTGTCTTGTGCTGTCCTGTCTTGTGCTGTCTTGTCTTTTCCTGTCTTGTCCTGTCTTGTCCTGTCCTGTGCTGTCCTGTCCTGTCTTGTCCTGTCCTGTCCTGTCCTAGTGCTGTCCTGTCTTGTCTTGTCCTAAGCTGTCTTGTCTTGTGCTGTCTTGTCTTGTGCTGTCCTGTCTTGTGCTGTCCTGTCATGTCCTGTCTTGTCTTTTCCTGTCTTGTCCTGTCTTGTCGTGTCTTGTCCTGTCTTGTCCTGTACTTGTCTTTTCCTGTCCTTTACTGTCTTGTCCTGTCCTGTCTTGTCTTGTGCTGTCTTGTCTTGTCTTGTCCTGTCCTGTCTTGTACTGTGCTGTCTTTTCCTGTATTGTACTGTCTAGTGCTGTCCTGTCTTTTTTGTCTTGTCCTGTCCTGTCCTGTCCTGTCTAGTGCTGTCCTGTCTTGTCTTGTCCTGTGCTGTCTTGTCTTGTGCTGTCTTGTCTTGTGCTGTCCTGTCTTGTGCTGTCCTGTCATGTCCTGTCTTGTCTTTTCCTGTCTTGTCCTGTCTTGTCGTGTCTTGTCCTGTCTTGTCCTGTCCTGTCTTGTCCTGTCTTGTACTGTCTTGTCCTGTCCTGTCTTGTCTTGTGCTGTCTTGTCTTGTCTTGTCCTGTCCTGTCTTGTGCTGTCCTGTCTTGTCCTGTCTTTTACTGTCTTGTCCTGTCCTGTCTTGTCTTGTGCTGTCTTGTCTTGTCTTGTCCTGTCCTGTCTTGTACTGTGCTGTCTTTTCCTGTACTTGTCCTGTCTAGTGCTGTCCTGTCTTGTCCTGTCTTGTCCTGTCTTGTCCTGTCTTGTCTTGTCCTGTCCTGTCTTGTCTTGTGCTGTCTTGTCTTGTCTTGTCCTGTCTTGTGCTGTCCTGTCATGTCCTGTCTTGTCCTGTCCTGTCCTGTCTTGTCCTGTGCTGTCCTGTCTTGTCCTGTCTTGTCCTGTTGCTGTCTTGTGCTTGTCCTGTCTTGTCGTGCTGTCCTGTCTTGTCCTGTCTTGTCCTGTCTTGTCCTGTCTTGTCCTGTCCTGTCCTGTCTTGTCCTGTCTTGTCCTGTCCTGTGCCTGTCCTGTCCTGTCTTGTCCTGTGCTGTCTTGTGCTTGTCCTGTCTTGTCTTGTCTTGTCCTGTGCTGTCCTGTCTTGTCCTGTCTTGTCTTGTCTTGTCCTGTCTTGTCGCTGTCCTGTCATGTCCTGTCTTGTCCTGTCCTGTCCTGTCTTGTCCTGTGCTGTCTTGTGTTGTCCTGTCTTGTCGTGTCTTGTCCTGTGCTGTCCTGTCTTGTCCTGTCTTGTCCTGTCTTGTCCTGTCTTGTCCTGTCCTGTCCTGTCTTGTCCTGTCTTGTCCTGTCCTGTCCTGTCTTGTCCTGTCTTGTACTTGTCTTGTGCTTGTCCTGTCCTGTCTTGTCCTGTGCTGTCTTGTGTTGTCCTGTCTTGTCGTGTCTTGTCCTGTGCTGTCTTGACCTGTCCTGTCCTGTCTTGTCCTGTGCTGTCTTGTGTTGTCCTGTCTTGTCGTGTCTTGTCCTTTGCTGTCTTGTGTTGTCCTGTCTTGTCGTGTCTTGTCCTGTCTTGTCCTGTCCTGTGCTGTCCTGTCCTGTCTTGTGTTGTCCTGTCTTGTCGTGTCCTGTCTTGTCTTGTCTTGTCCTGTCTTGTCCTGTCCTGTCCTGTCCTGTCTTGTCTTGTCTTGTCCTGTCTTGTCCTGTCCTGTGCTGTCCTGTCTTGTCCTGTCCTGTCCTGTGCTTGTCTTGTCTTGTGCTGTCTTGTCTTGTCTTGTCTTGTCCTGTCCTGTCTTGTCCTGTGCTGTCTTCTGTTGTCCTGTCTTGTCGTGTCTTGTCCTGTGCTGTCTTGACCTGTCCTGTCCTGTCTTGTCCTGTGCTGTCTTGTGTTGTCCTGTCTTGTCGTGTCTTGTCCTTTGCTGTCTTGTGTTGTCCTGTCTTGTCGTGTCTTGTCCTGTCTTGTCCTGTCCTGTGCTGTCCTGTCCTGTCTTGTGTTGTCCTGTCTTGTCTTGTCTTGTCTTGTCTTGTCCTGTCCTGTCTTGTCCTGTCCTGTCCTGTCTTGTCTTGTCTTGTCCTGTCTTGTCCTGTCCTGTGCTGTCCTGTCTTGTCCTGTCCTGTCCTGTGCTTGTCTTGTCTTGTGCTGTCTTGTCTTGTCTTGTCTTGTCCTGTCCTGTCTTGTCCTGTGCTGTCTTCTGTTGTCCTGTCTTGTCGTGTCTTGTCCTGTGCTGTCTTGACCTGTCCTGTCCTGTCTTGTCCTGTGCTGTCTTGTGTTGTCCTGTCTTGTCGTGTCTTGTCCTTTTGCTGTCTTGTGTTGTCCTGTCTTGTCGTGTCTTGTCCTGTCTTGTCCTGTCCTGTGCTGTCCTGTCCTGTCTTGTGATGTCCTGTCTTGTCGTGTCCTGTCTTGTCGTGTCTTGTCCTGTGCTGTCTTGACCTGTCCTGTCTTGTCCTGTCTTGTCCTGTGCTGTCCTGTCTTGTCCTGTCCTGTACTGTCCTGTGCTGTCCTGTCATGTCTTATCTTGTGCTGTGCTGTCCTGGCTTGTCCTGTCCTGTGCTTGTCCTGTCTTGTGCTGTCCTGTCTTGTGCTGTCTTTTCCTGTCTTGTCCTGTCCTGTCTTGTCTTGTCCTGTCTTGTCTTGTCTTGTCTTGTGCTGTCTTGTCTTGTGCTGTCCTGTCTTGTGCTGTCCTGTCATGTCCTGTCTTGTCTTTTCCTGTCTTGTCCTGTCTTGTCCTGTCTTGTCTTGTCCTGTCCTGTCTTGTCCTGTCTTGTCCTGTCTTGTCCTGTCCTGTCTTGTGCTGTCATGTCTTGTCCTGTGCTGTCTTGTATTGTGCTGTCTTGTCTTGTGCTGTCCTGTCTTGTGCTGTCCTGTCATGTCCTGTCTTGTCTTTTCCTGTCTTGTCCTGTCTTGTCTTGTCCTGTCCTGTCTTGTCCTGTCTTGTCCTGTCTTGTCTTTTCCTGTCTTGCCCTGTCTTGTCTTGTCCTGTCTTGTCCTGTCCTGTCCTGTCTTGTCCTGTCCTGCACTGTCTTGTCTTGTCCTGTCCTGTCTTGTACTGTGCTGTCTTTTCCTGTATTGTCCTGTCTAGTGCTGTCCTGTCTTGTCCTGTCTTGTCCTGTGCTGTCTTCTGTTGTCCTGTCTTGTCGTGTCTTGTCCTGTGCTGTCTTGACCTGTCCTGTCCTGTCTTGTCCTGTGCTGTCTTGTGTTGTCCTGTCTTGTCCTGTCTTGTCTTGTCCTGTCTTGTCCTGTCCTGTGCTGTCCTGTCCTGTCTTGTCGTGTCTTGTCCTGTCTTGTCTTGTCCTGTCCTGTCTTGTACTGTGCTGTCTTTTCCTGTATTGTCCTGTCTAGTGCTGTCCTGTCTTGTCTTGTCTTGTCTTGTCCTGTGCTGTCTTGTCTTGTGCTGTCTTGTCTTGTGTTGTCCTGTCTTGTGCTGTCCTGTCATGTCCTGTCTTGTCTTTTCTTGTCTTGTCCTTTCTTGTCCTGTCTTGTCCTGTCCTGTCCTGTCTTGTCCTGTGCTGTCTTGTGTTGTCCTGTCTTGTCGTGTCTTGTCCTTTGCTGTCTTGTGTTGTCCTGTCTTGTCGTGTCTTGTCCTGTCTTGTCTTGTCCTTTCCTGTCTTGTCCTGTCTTGTCCTGTCCTGTCTTGTCTTGTCCTGTCTTGTCCTGTCCTGTGCCGTCCTGTCCTGTCTTGTCCTGTGCTGTCTTGTGTTGTCCTGTCTTGTCGTGTCTTGTCCTTTGCTGTCTTGTGTTGTCCTGTCTTGTCGTGTCTTGTCCTGTCTTGTCTTGTGTTGTCCTGTCTTGTGCTGTCCTGTCTTGTGCTGTCTTGTCTTTTCCTGTCTTGTCCTGTCTTGTCCTGTCCTGTGCTGTCCTGTCCTGTCCTGTCCTGTCTAGTGCTGTCCTGTCTTGTCTTGTCCTAAGCTGTCTTGTCTTGTGCTGTCTTGTCTTGTGCTGTCCTGTCTTGTGCTGTCCTGTCATGTCCTGTCTTGTCTTTTCCTGTCTTGTCCTGTCTTGTCGTGTCTTGTCCTGTCTTGTCCTGTACTGTCTTTTCCTGTCTTTTACTGTCTTGTCCTGTCCTGTCTTGTCTTGTGCTGTCTTGTCTTGTCCTGTCCTGTCTTGTACTGTGCTGTCTTTTCCTGTATTGTACTGTCTAGTGCTGTCCTGTCTTTTTTTTGTCTTGTCCTGTGCTGTCTTGTATTGTGCTGTCTTGTCTTGTGTTGTCCTGTCTTGTGCTGTCCTGTCATGTCCTGTCTTGTCTTTTCCTGTCTTGTCCTGTCCTGTACTGTCTTGTGCTGTCCTGTCCTGTCTTGTCCTGTGCTGTCTTGTGTTGTCCTGTCTTGTCGTGTCTTGTCCTTTGCTGTCTTGTGTTGTCCTGTCTTGTCCTGTCATGTCCTGTCTTGTCTTGTCCTTTCCTGTCTTGTCCTGTCTTGTCTTGTCCTGTCTTGTCCTGTCCTGTGCTGTCCTGTCCTGTCTTGTCCTGTCCTGTACTGTCTTGTGCTGTCCTGTCGTGTCTTGTCCTGTGCTGTCCTGTGTTGTCGTGTCTTGTCCTGTGCTGTCTTGACCTGTCCTGTCTTGTCTTCTCTTGTCCTGTCTGGTCTTGTCCTGTCCTGTCTTGTCCTTTCCTGTCCTGTCTTGTCCTGTCTTATCATGTCTTGTCCTGTCTTGTCCTGTCCTGTCTTGTCCTGTCTTGTGCTGTCCTGTCTTGTCCTGTCTTGTCCTGTCTTGTCCTGTCCTGTGCTGTCCTGTCCTGTCCTGTCTTGTCCTGTCTTTACTGTCTTGTCCTGTCTTGTCCTGTCCTGTCTTGTGCTGTCCTGTCTGGTCCTGTCCTGTCTTGTGCTGTCCTGCCCTGTCTTGTCCTGTCTTGTCCTGTACTGTCTTGTCCTGTCTGTCTTGTCCTGTCGTGTGCTGTCCTGTCTTGTCCTGTCCTGTCCTGTCTTGTGCTGTCCTGCCTGTCTTGTCCTGTCTTGTCCTGTGTAGTCCTGTGCTGTCTTGTCTTGTCTTGTCCTGTACTGTCCTTTCTTGTGCTGTCCTGTCATGTCCTGTCTTGTCTTTTCCTGTCCTGTCTTGTCCTGTCTTGTCTTGTCCTGTCTTGTCCTGTATTGTCTTGTCCTGTCTTGTCCTGTCTTGTCCTGTCCAATTTTGTGCTGTCATGTCCTGTCCTGTCCTGTCCTGTCTTGTCCTGTCCTGTCCTGTATTGTGCTGTCCTGTCCTGTCTTGTCCTTTCTTGTCCTGTCTGACTTGTGCTGTCTTCTGCTGACTTGTCTTGTGCTGTCCTGTCTTGTCCTGTGCTGTCCTGTCTTGTCCTGTCCTGTACTGTCCTGTGCTGTCCTGTCATGTCTTGTCTTGTGCTGTCTTGTCTTGTCTTGTCCTGTCCTGTCTTGTACTGTGCTGTCTTTTCCTGTATTGTCTGTTTAGTTCTATCCTGTCTTGTCTTGTCCTGTGCTGTCTTGTCTTGTGCTGTCCTGTCTTGTCCTGTCTTGTCCTGTCTTGTCCTGTCCTGTGCTGTCCTGTCCTGTCTGTCTTGTCCTGTCCTTTACTGTCTTGTCCTGTCTTGTCCTGTCCTGTCTTGTGCTGTCCTGTCTGGTCCTGTCCTGTCTTGTGCTGTCCTGCCCTGTCTTGTATGTCTTGTCCTGTACTGTCTTGTCCTGTCCTGTCTTGTCCTGTCGTGTGCTGTCCTGTCTTGTCCTGTCCTGTCCTGTCTTGTGCTGTCCTGCCCTGTCTTGTCCTGTCTTGTCCTGTGTAGTCCTGTGCTGTCTTGTCTTGTCTTGTCCTGTACTGTCCTTTCTTGTGCTGTCCTGTCATGTCCTGTCTTGTCTTTTCCTGTCTGTCTTGTCCTGTCTTGTCTTGTCCTGTCTTGTCCTGTATTGTCTTGTCCTGTCTTGTCCTGTCTTTGTCCTGTCCTGTCTTGTGCTGTCATGTCCTGTCCTGTCCTGTCTTGTCTGTCACTGTCCCTGTATTGTGCTGTCTGTCCTGTCTTGTCCTTTCTTGTCCTGTCTGGCTTGTGCTGTCTTCTGCTGACTTGTGTGCTGTCCTGTCTTGTCCTGTCCTGTCCTGTCTTGTCTTGTCTTGTCTGTCTTGTCCTGTGCTGTCCTGTCTTGTCCTGTCCTGTACTGTCCTGTGCTGTCCTGTCATGTCTTGTCTTGTGCTGTGCTGTCCTGGCTTGTCCTGTCTGTCCTGTGCTTGTCCTGTCTTGTGCTGTCCTGTCTTGTCCTGTCTGTCTTGTCCTATCTTGTCTTGTCCTGTCTTGTCTTGTCTTGTCCTGTCTTGTCCTGTCTTGTCCTGTCTCCTGTCTTGTGCTGTCATGTCCTGTCCTGTCCTGTCCTGTCTTGTCCTGTCCTGTCCTGTATTGTGCTGTCCTGTCCTGTCTTGTCCTTTCTTGTCCTGTCCTGACTTGTGCTGTCTTCAAGTTGACTTGTCTTGTGCTGTCCTGTCTTGTCCTGTCCTGTCCTGTCTTGTCTTGTCCTGTCTTGTCCTGTGCTGTCCTGTCTTGTCCTGTCCTGTACTGTCCTGTGCTGTCCTGTCATGTCTTGTCTTGTGCTGTCTTGTCTTGTCTTGTCCTGTCCTGTCTTGTACTGTGCTGTCTTTTTCCTTGTATTGTCCTGTTTTATTTTATCCTGTCTTGTCTTGTCCTGTGCTGTCTTGTCTTGTGCTGTCTTGTCTTGTGCTGTCCTGTCTTGTGCTGTCCTGTCATGTCCTGTCTTGTCTTTTCCTGTCTTGTCCTGTCTTGTCCTGTCCTGTCTTGTGCTGTCATGTCTTGTCCTGTGCTGTCTTGTATTGTGCTGTCTTGTCTTGTGCTGTCTTGTCCTGTCTTGTCTTGTCCTGTCCTGTCTTGTCATGTCTTGTCCTGTCTTGTCTTGTCCTGTCCTGTCTTGTCCTGTCTTGTCCTGTCTTGTCCTGTCTTGTGCTGTCATGTCTTGTCCTGTGCTGTCTTGTCTTGTGCTGTCTTGTCTTGTGTTGTCCTGTCTTGTGCTGTCCTGTCATGTCCTGTCTTGTCATTTCCTGTCTTGTGCTGTCCTGTCCTGTCCTGTGCTTGTCCTGTCTTGTGCTGTCCTGTCTTGTCCTGTCCTGTCTTGTGCTGTCTTGTCTTGTGCTGTCCTGTCTTGTGCTGTCCTGTTTAGTCTTTTCCTGTCTTGTCCTGTCTTGTCCTGTCTTGTCTTGTCCTGTCCTGTCTTGTCCTGTCTTGTCCTGTCTTGTCCTGTCTTGTCCTGTCTTGTCCTGTCCTGTCTTGTGCTGTCATGTCCTGTCCTGTCCTGTCTTGTCCTGTCCTGTCCTGTATTGTGCTGTCCTGTCCTGTCTTGTCCTGTCTTGTCCTGTCCTGACTTGTGCTGTCTTCTCCTGACTTGTCTTGTGCTGTCCTGTCTTGTCCTGTCTTGTCCTGTGTAGTCCTGTGCTGTCTTGTCTTGTCTTGTCCTGTACTGTCCTGTCTTGTGCTGTCCTGTCCTGTCCTGTCCTGTCTTGTCTTGTGCTGTCTTGTCTTGTCTTGTCCTATCTTGTCTTGTCCTGTCTTGTCCTGTCTTGTCCTGTCTTGTCCTGTCCTGTCTTGTGCTGTCATGTCCTGTCCTGTCCTGTCTTGTCCTGTCCTGTCCTGTATTGTGCTGTCCTGTCCTGTCTTGTCCTGTCTTGTCCTGTCCTGTCCTGACTTGTGCTGTCTTCTCCTGACTTGTCTTGTGCTGTCCTGTCTTGTCCTGTCTTGTCCTGTGTAGTCCTGTGCTGTCTTGTCTTGTCTTGTCCTGTACTGTCCTGTCTTGTGCTGTCCTGTCCTGTCCTGTCCTGTCCTGTCTTGTCTTGTGCTGTCTTGTCTTGTCTTGTCCTATCTTGTCTTGTGCTGTCTTGTCTTGTCCCGTCTTGTCTTGTATTGTGCTGTCTTGTATTGTCCTGTCCTGTCTTGTGCTGTGCTGTCCTGTCTTGTCTTGTCTTTTCCTGTCTTGTCCTGTCTTGTCTTGTCCTGTCTTGTCCTGTCCTGTGCTGTCCTGTCCTGTCTTGTCCTGTCCTGCACTGTCTTGTGCTGTCCTGTCATGTCCTGTCTTATCCTGTCTTGTCCTGTCTTGTCGTGTCTTGTCCTGTCTTGTCTTGTCCTGTCCTGTCTTGTACTGTGCTGTCTTTTCCTGTATTGTCCTGTCTAGTGCTGTCCTGTCTTGTCCTGTCTTGTCGTGTCTTGTGCTGTCTTGTCTTGTCCTGTCCTGTCTTGTCTTGTGCTGTCTTGTCTTGTGTTGTCCTGTCTTGTGCTGTCCTGTCATGTCCTGTCTTGTCCTGTCCTGTCCTGTCTTGTCCTGTGCTGTCTTGTGTTGTCCTGTCTTGTCGTGTCTTGTCCTTTGCTGTCTTGTGTTGTCCTGTCTTGTCGTGTCTTGTCCTGTCTTGTCGTGTCCTTTCCTGTCTTGTCTTGTCCTGTCCTGTACTGTCTTGTGCTGTCTTTTCCTGTCTTGTCCTGTCCTGTCTTGTCCTGTCTTGTCTTGTGCTGTCTTGTCTTGTCCTGTCCTGTCTTGTACTGTGCTGTCTTTTCCTTTATTGTCTTGTGTAGTTCCTCCCTGTCTTGTCTTGTCCTGTCTTGTCCTGTCTTGTCTTGTCCTCTCTTGTCCTTTCCTGTCCTGTCCTGTCCTGTCTAGTGCTGTCCTGTCTTGTCTTGTCCTAA
>NW_025754022.1:0-9766 GCF_021184085.1 Oncorhynchus gorbuscha | reverse complement strand
TCAATCGTTGTCCCTGATTGAGAACCATATTTAGGGAGCCTGTTTTCGAATTGTGTTTCATGGTGATTATTTTCATTCAGGTATCTCACCAGATAGACCTTTTTCGCTTTCGTATCATTCTCTTTGTTATTTTTGTTTTAGTGTTCTGAGTTGAATAAATATCGTCATGATCACGTACCATGCTGCGCTTTGGTCCGACCCTTGCTGCTCTCGTCAGAAGAAGAGGACGATCGTGACATATGGCAGGTTAGGGTTGGGTGCGGGATTATCACAACGCCAAAGTCGGTTGCAGATGAGTTATTAGCAATTGTGTGCGAGTGCGGATGAACAAACAGTTGACCCACGCATCACTACTGTGTGTGTGATTGTGTGTGTGTGACTGTGTGCGTGACTGTGTGTTTTGTGTGTATCTGTGTCATAGTGTAATAGCCTACCTGTAGTCCATTAGGCTGAAGCCAGCTAGCTCAATACTTCCCAGGGAACACTAGATTAGATTAGATTAGATTAGATTAGGAGTAGTATTAACCCAACTGGCCATCTCACCTTAATCCTGTTAACCAGTTACTACAGCCCGGATTACACAGGAGAAACAAGTGTGTATTAGTTAATGGTATCCGGTGTGTTGTCTAGCTCTTTGTAACACAAATAGGAGCTAGTGCGTTGTTAGCTATTAACACATTGATGTCCGGTAGGTCGTAGCTCAGCCTAGATCCTGGACCTATTGGTTACACTGTAGAGTTGCTAATGCTAGCTATTAGTTAATGGTATTGTATATGTTAGGCCGTAGCCTCAGCTTCAGCTCCTGGACCTATTGGTTACACTGTAGAGTTGCTAATGCTAGCTATTAGTTAATGGTATATGTTGGGCGAGTCTAGCCTAGCTCCTGGACCTATTGGTTACACTGTAGAGTTGCTAATGCTAGCTATTAGTTAATGGTATTGTATATGTTAGGCCATAGCCTAGCCTAGCTCCTGGACCTATTGGTTACACTGTAGATTATGTTGCTTATGCTAGCTATTAGTTAATGGTATTGTATATGTTAGGCCATAGCCTAGCCTAGCTCCTGGACCTATTGGTTACACTGTAGATTATGTTGCTAATGCTAGCTATTAGTTAATGGTATTGTATATGTTCGGCCATAGCCTAGCCTAGCTCCTGGACCTATTGGTTACACTGTAGAGTTGCTAATGCTAGCTATTAGTTAATGGTATTGTATATGTTAGGCCATAGCCTAGCCTAGCTCCTGGACCTATTGGTTACACTGTAGAGTTGCTAATGCTAGCTATTAGTTAATGGTATTGTATATGTTAGGCCATAGCCTAGCCTAGCTCCTGGACCTATTGGTTACACTGTAGAGTTGCTAATGCTAGCTATTAGTTAATGGTATTGTATATGTTAGGCCATAGCCTAGCCTAGCTCCTGGACCTATTGGTTACACTGTAGAGTTGCTAATGCTAGCTATTAGTTAATGGTATTGTATATGTTAGGCCATAGCCTAGCCTAGCTCCTGGACCTATTGGTTACACTGTAGAGTTGCTAATGCTAGCTATTAGTTAATGGTATTGTATATGTTAGGCCATAGCCTAGCCTAGCTCCTGGACCTATTGGTTACACTGTAGAGTTGCTAATGCTAGCTATTAGTTAATGGTATTGTATATGTTAGGCCACCAGCCTAGCCTAGCTCCTGGACCTATTGGTTACACTGTAGAGTTGCTAATGCTAGCTATTAGTTAATGGTATTGTATATGTTAGGCCATAGCCTAGCCTAGCTCCTGGACCTATTGGTTACACTGTAGATTATGTTGCTTATGCTAGCTATTAGTTAATTGTATATGTTGTTATATTGTTATATTGTATATGTTCTATTGTTATAGTGTTCAATAGTGTTATAATGTTATAGTGTTATAGTGTTCTATAGTGTTATAGTGTTCTATATTGTTGTAGTGTTATAGTGTTCTATATTGTTATAGTGTCCTATATTGTTGTAGTGTTCTATAGTGTTCTATATTGTTATAGTGTCCTATATTGTTATAGTGTCCTATATTGTTGTAGTGTTCTATATTGTTATAGTGTTGTAGTGTTCTATATTGTTATAGTGTTCTATATTGTTATAGTGTTCTATATTGTTATAGTGTTCTATAGTGTTATAGTGTTCTATATTGTTATAGTGTTCTATATTGTTATAGTGTTCTATATTGTTATAGTGTTCTATATTGTTATAGTGTTCTATATTGTTATAGTGTTCTATATTGTTATAGTGTTCTATATTGTTATAGTGTTCTATTGTTATAGTGTTCTATAGTGTTGTAGTGTTATAGTGTTCTATAGTGTTGTAGTGTTCTATAGTGTTCTATATTGTTATAGTGTTCTATATTGTTATAGTGTTATAGTGTTCTATATTGTTATAGTGTTCTATATTGTTGTAGTGTTCTATATTGTTGTAGTGTTCTATATTGTTGTAGTGTTCTAAAGTGTTATAGTGTTCTATATTGTTATAGTGTTGTAGTGTTCTATATTGTTATAGTGTTCTATATTGTTATAGTGTTCTATATTGTTATAGTGTCCTATATTGTTGTAGTGTTCTAAAGTGTTATAGTGTTCTATATTGTTATAGTGTTGTAGTGTTCTATATTGTTATAGTGTTCTATATTGTTATAGTGTTCTATATTGTTATAGTGTTCTATAGTGTTATAGTGTTCTATAGTGTTATAGTGTTCTATAGTGTTATAGTGTTCTATAGTGTTATAGTGTTCTATAGTGTTATAGTGTTCTATAGTGTTATAGTGTTCTATAGTGTTATAGTGTTCTATAGTGTTATAGTGTTCTATAGTGTTATAGTGTTCTAGTGTTATAGTGTTCTATATTGTTATGTTCTATATTGTTATAGTGTTCTATATTGTTATAGTGTTCTATATTGTTATAGTGTTCTATATTGTTATAGTGTTCTATATTGTTATAGTGTTCTATATTGTTATAGTGTTCTATATTGTTATAGTGTTCTATATTGTTATAGTGTTCTATAGTGTTATAGTGTTCTATATTGTTATAGTGTTCTATAGTGTTATAGTGTTCTATAGTGTTATAGTGTTCTATAGTGTTATAGTGTTCTATAGTGTTATAGTGTTCTATAGTGTTATAGTGTTCTATAGTGTTATAGTGTTCTATAGTGTTATAGTGTTCTATAGTGTTATAGTGTTCTATAGTGTTATAGTGTTCTAGTGTTATAGTGTTCTATATTGTTATGTTCTATATTGTTATGTTCTATATTGTTATAGTGTTCTATATTGTTATAGTGTTCTATATTGTTATAGTGTTCTATATTGTTATAGTGTTCTATATTGTTATAGTGTTCTATATTGTTATAGTGTTCTATATTGTTATAGTGTTCTATAGTGTTATAGTGTTCGATAGTGTTATAGTGTTCGATAGTGTTATAGTGTTCGATAGTGTTATAGTGTTCGATAGTGTTATAGTGTTCGATAGTGTTATAGTGTTCGATAGTGTTATAGTGTTCGATAGTGTTATAGTGTTGATGATAGTGTTATAGTGTTCGATAGTGTTATAGTGTTCGATAGTGTTATAGTGTTCGATAGTGTTATAGTGTTCGATAGTGTTATAGTGTTCGATAGTGTTATAGTGTTCGATAGTGTTATAGTGTTCGATAGTGTTATAGTGTTCGATAGTGTTATAGTGTTCGATAGTGTTATAGTGTTCGATAGTGTTATAGTGTTCGATAGTGTTATAGTGTTCGATAGTGTTATAGTGTTCGATAGTGTTATAGTGTTCGATAGTGTTATAGTGTTCGATAGTGTTATAGTGTTCGATAGTGTTATAGTGTTCGATAGTGTTATAGTGTTCGATAGTGTTATAGTGTTCGATAGTGTTATAGTGTTCGATAGTATTTATAGTGTTCGATAGTGTTATAGTGTTCGATAGTGTTATAGTGTTCGATAGTGTTATAGTGTTCGATAGTGTTATAGTGTTCGATAGTGTTATAGTGTTCGATAGTGTTATAGTGTTCGATAGTGTTATAGTGTTCGATAGTGTTATAGTGTTCGATAGTGTTATAGTGTTCGATAGTGTTATAGTGTTCGATAGTGTTATAGTGTTCGATAGTGTTATAGTGTTCGATAGTGTTATATATTGTTATAGTGTTCTGGTTCTGGTTATATATACCCCTGGTTATCACACTTGACCAAATGTTCCTGTCAGTTATAGTGGTTTTTCATCTTGTATTTCTGTTTATCGTCACAGGTTATCGTCACGACTCCTATGGAGATGTTGAAGATTCAGCTTCAAGATGCTGGGAGAATTGGTAAGAGATTTAAAGAGATGGAGGATAATCAGTATGAGATAGACAGAGGACAAACAGTAAGAGATAGATAAAGGAGATTCAGGAAGAGATAGAGGTGAATTAGTAAGAGATAGATAGAGGAGATTCAGTAAGAGATAGATAGAGGAGATTCAGTAAGAGATAGAGGTGAATTAGTAAGAGATAGATAGAGGAGATTCAGTAAGAGATAGAGGTGAATTAGTAAGAGATAGATAGAGGAGATTCAGTAAGAGATAGAGGTGAATTTGTAAGAGATAGATAGAGGAGATTCAGTAAGAGATAGATAGTTATTATTATTTCTGTATGTGTAATGTTTACTGTTAATTTTTATTGTTTATTTCACTTTTGTATATTATCTACCTCACTTGCTTTGGCAATGTTAACACATGTTTCCCATGCCAATAAAGCCCTTGAATTGAATTGAATTGATAGAGGAGAATCAGTTAGAGAGAAGTCCTGTATTACATTTACATTTAAGTCATTTAGCAGTTGTTACAGCGTGATTTAAATTTAAAGGCACTGTTCTCACTTTAGTGGAGACAGCATTCACATGACCGTTACGTTTCTCTGTCGGTGATCCAGACCGAATAGAAACATTTAGAAAGATGGAAAAACAATCAGATATTTAGAGAGATGGAGGAGGATTGGCAAGAGAGGGACACGGAGCTGCAAAATGGAAGGGTCACTGTGACCTAGTGTTGAAATATGGATCAATTCTGCCCCCGTGTGGTCAATAGTGGATCCACATAATGATCCTACCATCTCTACTGTCTATTCTATATTAGATCCTACCATCTCTACTGTCTATTCTATATTAGATCCACATAACGATCCTACCATCTCTACTGTCTATTCTATATTAGATCCACATAACGATCCTACCATCTCTACTGTCTATTCTATATTAGATCCTACCATCTCTACTGTCTATTCTATATTAGATCCTACCATCTCTACTGTCTATTCTATATTATATCCTACCATCTCTACTGTCTATTCAATATTGGATCCTACCATCTCTACTGTCTATTCTATATTAGATCCTACCATCTCTGTCTATTCAATATTGGATCCTACCATCTCTACTGTCTATTCTATATTAGATCCACATAACTGATCTCATCTCTGTCTATTCTATATTAGTCCTACCATCTACTGTATTCTATATTAGATCCTGCTCTCTACTGTCTGTCTAATGTGGATCCCTACCATCTCCTACTGTCTATTCTATATTAGATCCCTACCATCTCTACTGTCTATTTATATTAGATCCACATAATGATCCTACCATCTCTACTGTCTATTCAATATTAGATCCACATAATGATCCTACCATCTCTACTGTCTATTCTATGTTCGTCCACATAGCTGTCCTACCATCTCTACCATCTATTCTATATTGGATCCTACCATCTCTACTGTCTATTCTACAAATTACATGGTGTATTGGCCTATTACATTCCCTCATTGGGATTATTCCTTGCATTCCATGTGGTAACAGCTTGCAGTTATAATGCATTATGATGCAGTTACCATATGTCTCTTACACGAGCAGGTACAAACCCTTATAAGTCTTATCTTGCCTAAATAGCTGTAAACTGGATGGTTAGGTGGGTGGGTGGGTGGGTGGGTGGGTGGGTAGGTAGGTAGGTAGGTGGATAGGTGGATATGTAGGTAGGTAGGTAGGTGGATATGTAGGTGCATATGTAGGTAGGTAGGTGCATATGTAGGTAGGTGGATATGTAGGTAGATGGATATGTAGGTAGGTAGGTAGATGGATATGTAGGTAGGTAGGTAGGTGGATATGTAGGTAGGTGGATAGGTAGGTGGATAGGTAGGTAGGTAGGTAGGTGGATAGGTAGGTAGGTAGGTGGATAGGTAGGTGGATAGGTAGGTAGGTGGATAGGTAGGTAGGTGGATAGGTAGGTAGGTGGATAGGTAGGTAGGTGGATAGGTAGGTAGGTGGATATGTAGGTAGGTGGATATGTAGGTGGGTAGGTAGGTGGGTAGGTAGGTAGGTGGATATGTAGGTGGGTAGGTAGGTAGGTGGATAGGTGGGTAGGTAGGTAGGTGGATGGGTAGGTAGGTAGGTGGATATGTAGGTAGGTAGGTAGGTATGTAGGTAGGTAGGTAGGTTTGTAGGTGGGTAGGTAGGTGGATTGGTAGGTAGGTGGGTAGGTAGGTATGTAGGTGGATATGTAGGTGGATAGGTAGGTAGGTAGGTGGATAGGTAGGTAGGTGGATAGGTAGGTGGATAGGTAGGTAGGTGGATAGGTAGGTAGGTAGGTGGATAGGTAGGTAGGTAGGTGGATAGGTAGGTAGGTGGATAGGTAGGTAGGTGGATAGGTAGGTAGGTAGGTTGATAGGTAGGTAGGTAGGTAGATTGATATGTAGGTATGTAGGTAGGTGGATATGTAGGTAGGTAGGTGGATATGTAGGTAGGTGGATATGTAGGTAGGTGGATATGTGGGTAGGTAGGTAGGTGGATATGTGGGTAGGTAGGTAGGTGGATATGTAGGTAGGTAGGTAGGTGGATATGTAGGTGCGTAGGTAGGTGGATATGTAGGTGCATATGTAGGTAGGTAGGTGCATATGTATGTAGGTGGATATGTAGGTAGATGGATATGTAGGTAGGTAGGTAGGTAGGTGGATATGTAGGTAGGTGGATAGGTGGATAGGTAGGTGGATAGGTGGGTAGGTAGGTAGGTGGATAGGTGGATAGGTGGGTAGGTAGGTGGATAGGTGGGTAGGTAGGTAGGTGGATAGGTAGGTAGGTGGATATGTAGGTAGGTAGGTAGGTGGATAGGTAGGTAGGTGGATATGTAGGTAGGTGGATATGTAGGCAGGTAGGTGGATATGTGGGTAGGTAGGTAGGTGGATAGGTGGATATGTAGGTAGGTAGGTAGGTGGATATGTAGGTAGGTAGGTGCATATGTAGGTAGGTGGATATGTAGGTAGATGGATATGTAGGTAGGTAGGTAGGTGGATATGTAGGTAGGTGGATAGGTGGATAGGTAGGTGGATAGGTAGGTGGATAGGTAGGTGGATAGGTAGGTAGGTGGATAGGTAGGTAGGTGGATAGGTAGGTAGGTGGATAGGTAGGTAGGTGGATAGGTAGGTAGGTGGATAGGTAGGTAGGTGGATAGGTAGGTAGGTGGATAGGTAGGTAGGTGGATAGGTAGGTAGGTGGATAGGTAGGTAGGTGGATAGGTAGGTAGGTGGATAGGTAGGTAGGTGGATAGGTAGGTAGGTGGATAGGTAGGTAGGTGGATAGGTAGGTAGGTGGATAGGTAGGTAGGTGGATAGGTAGGTAGGTGGATATGTAGGTGGGTAGGTAGGTAGGTGGATAGGTGGGTAGGTAGGTAGGTAGGTGGATGGGTAGGTAGGTAGGTAGGTATGTAGGTAGGTAGGTAGGTTTGTAGGTGGGTAGGTAGGTGGATTGGTAGGTAGGTGGGTAGGTAGGTATGTAGGTGGATATGTAGGTAGGTGGATAGGTAGGTAGGTAGGTAAGTGGATAGGTAGGTGGATAGGTAGGTGGATATGTAGGTAGGTAGGTGGATATGTAGGTAGGTAGGTGGATAGGTAGGTAGGTAGGTAGGTAGGTAGGTGGATAGGTAGGTAGGTAGGTAGATTGATAGGTAGGTAGGTAGGTAGATTGATATGTAGGTAGGTAGGTAGATTGATATGTAGGTAGGTGGATATGTAGGTAGGTAGGTGGATATGTAGGCAGGTAGGTGGGTGGGTAGGTAGGTGGATATGTAGGTAGGTAGGTGGATATGTGGGTAGGTAGGTAGGTGGATATGTAGGTGCATATGTAGGTAGGTAGGTGCATATGTATGTAGGTGGATATGTAGGTAGATGGATATGTAGGTAGGTAGGTAGGTGGATATGTAGGTAGGTGGATAGGTGGATAGGTGGGTAGGTGGATAGGTGGATAGGTGGGTAGGTAGGTGGATAGGTGGGTAGGTAGGTAGGTGGATAGGTAGGTAGGTGGATATGTAGGTAGGTGGATATGTAGGCAGGTAGGTGGATATGTGGGTAGGTAGGTGGATATGTAGGTAGGTAGGTAGGTGGATATGTAGGTGGATATGTAGGTAGGTAGGTAGGTGGATATGTAGGTGGATATGTAGGCAGGTAGGTGGATATGTAGGCAGGTAGGTGGGTGGGTAGGTAGGTAGGTGGATATGTAGGTAGGTGGATATGTAGGTGCATATGTAGGTAGGTAGGTGCATATGTATGTAGGTGGATATGTAGGTAGATGGATATGTAGGTAGGTAGGTAGGTGGATATGTAGGTAGGTGGATAGGTGGATAGGTAGGTGGATAGGTGGGTAGGTAGGTGGATAGGTGGGTAGGTAGGTAGGTGGATAGGTGGATATGTAGGTAGGTAGGTAGGTGGATATGTAGGTGCATATGTAGGTAGGTAGGTGCATATGTAGGTAGGTGGATATGTAGGTAGATGGATATGTAGGTAGGTAGGTAGGTGGATATGTAGGTAGGTGGATAGGTGGATAGGTAGGTGGATAGGTAGGTGGATATGTAGGTAGGTAGGTGGATATGTAGGTAGGTGGATATGTAGGTAGGTGGATATGTAGGTAGGTGGATAGGTAGGTAGGTGGATATGTAGGTAGGTGGATATGTAGGTGGGTAGGTGGGTAGGTAGGTGGGTAGGTAGGTAGGTGGATATGTAGGTGGGTAGGTAGGTAGGTGGATATGTAGGTGGGTAGGTAGGTAGGTGGATAGGTGGGTAGGTAGGTAGGTGGATGGGTAGGTAGGTAGGTGGATATGTAGGTAGGTAGGTAGGTATGTAGGTAGGTAGGTAGGTTTGTAGGTGGGTAGGTAGGTGGATTGGTAGGTAGGTGGGTAGGTATGTAGGTGGATATGTAGGTGGATATGTAGGTAGGTGGATAGGTAGGTAGGTAGGTAAGTGGATAGGTAGGTGGATAGGTAGGTGGATATGTAGGTAGGTAGGTGGATATGTAGGTAGGTAGGTGGATATGTAGGTAGGTAGGTGGATATGTAGGTAGGTAGGTGGATATGTAGGTAGGTAGGTGGATATGTAGGTAGGTAGGTGGATATGTAGGTAGGTAGGTGGATATGTAGGTAGGTAGGTGGATAGGTAGGTAGGTGGATAGGTAGGTAGGTGGATAGGTAGGTAGGTGGATAGGTAGGTAGGTGGATAGGTAGGTAGGTAGGTTGATAGGTAGGTAGGTAGGTAGATTGATATGTAGGTATGTAGGTAGGTGGATATGTAGGTAGGTAGGTGGATATGTAGGTAGGTAGGTGGGTGGGTAGGTAGGTAGGTGGATATGTGGGTAGGTAGGTGGATATGTAGGTAGGTAGGTAGGTGGATATGTAGGTGGATATGTAGGTAGGTGGATAGGTGGATAGGTAGGTGGATAGGTGGGTAGGTAGGTAGGTGGATAGGTGGATA
>NW_025754021.1:0-9769 GCF_021184085.1 Oncorhynchus gorbuscha | reverse complement strand
CACACGTGTTTTCATGTTCTAATGCTTGACTATATAATCGTTGGTAGGATGACAAATTGTTCATTGTGACAGATAATGGAAACACAGAGGAGGCCAGTTTCCCAGAGTTGTAAATATCCTGACTATCCGGTCTGTCTCCGGTGTATATTTGTCTTCCTGTTCAGTTACAGATGCTCAGATAAAGATAGAGAGTGAAGAGACCCAGTGGTTAAACACACACGCATGTACACACACACACACACACACACACACACGCATGTACACACACACACACACACTCAGCGCTTGTCTTCCTGGACCTTCCCTAGCTGCCTCACAGCAATAGAGAGGGACAAACAGTACTTTGATACAACAGACTTTTAAGCACATAACAGCTAACCTACATAATCAACCCTGTGGCAAACTAATCAACACTCACCATGCCAACCAAGGAGTAATAGTACCTCTACTGGTCATAACTTTCATCATGGTCACAACAGATTAAAATCCTAACATGCTAACACACGGCCAACTGCTGAGAGGAACCGGAGTTAGCAACATGCTAACACACGGCCAACTGCTGAGAGGAACCGGGGTTAGCAACATGCTAACACACGGCCAACTGCTGAGAGGAACCGGGGTTAGCAACATGCTAACACATGGCCAACTGCTGAGAGGAACGGTAGCAACATGCTAACACATGGCCAACTGCTGAGAGGAACCAGCGGTAGCAACATGCTAACACACGGCCAACTGCTGAGAGGAACCAGCGGTAGCAACATGCTAACATTTACATTTACATTTACATTTAAGTCATTTAGCAGACGCTCTTATCCAGAGCGACTTACAAATTGGTGCATTCACCTTATGACATCCAGTGGAACAGTCACTTTACAATAGTGCATCTAAAACTTAAGGGGGGGTGAGAGGGATTACTTATCCTATCCTAGGTATTCCTTAAAGAGGTGGGGTTTCAGGTGTCTCCGGAAGGTGGTGATTGACTCCGCTGTCCTGGCGTCGTAACACATGGCCAACTGCTGAGAGGAACCAAGGTTAGCAACATGCTAACACACGGCCAACTGCTGAGAGGAACCAGGGTTAGCAACATGCTAACACATGGCCAACTGCTGAGAGGAACCAAGGTTAGCAACATGCTAACACACGGCCAACTGCTGAGAGGAACCGGGGTTAGCAACATGCTAACACACGGCCAACTGCTGAGAGGAACCAGCGGTAGCAACATGCTAACACATGGCCAACTGCTGAGAGGAACCGGAGTTAGCAACATGCTAACACACGGCCAACTGCTGAGAGGAACCGGGGTTAGCAACATGCTAACACACGGCCAACTGCTGAGAGGAACCGGGGTTAGCAACATGCTAACACATGGCCAACTGCTGAGAGGAACCAGCGGTAGCAACATGCTAACACACGGCCAACTGCTGAGAGGAACCAGCGGTAGCAACATGCTAACACATGGCCAACGGCTGAGAGGAACCGGAGTTAGCAACATGCTAACACACGGCCAACTGCTGAGAGGAACCGGGGTTAGCAACATGCTAACACACGGCCAACTGCTGAGAGGAACCGGGGTTAGCAACATGCTAACACATGGCCAACTGCTGAGAGGAACCAGCGGTAGCAACATGCTAACACATGGTCAGCTGCTGAGAGGAACCAACGGTAGCAACATGCTAACACATGGCCAACTGCTGAGAGGAACCAGCGGTAGCAACATGCTAACACACGGCCAACTGCTGAGAGGAACCAGCGGTAGCAACATGCTAACACATGGTCAGCTGCTGAGAGGAACCAACGGTAGCAACATGCTAACACATGGCCAACTGCTGAGAGGAACCAGCGGTAGCAACATGCTAACACACGGCCAACTGCTGAGAGGAACCAGCGGTAGCAACATGCTAACACAAGGCCAACTGCTGAGAGGAACCAGCGGTAGCAACATGCTAACACACGGCCAACTGCTGAGAGGAACCAGCGGTAGCAACATGCTAACACATGGTCAGCTGCTGAGAGGAACCAACGGTAGCAACATGCTAACACATGGCCAACTGCTGAGAGGAACCAGCGATAGCAACATGCTAACACACGGCCAACTGCTGAGAGGAACCAGCGGTAGCAACATGCTAACACATGGCCAACTGCTGAGAGGAACCGGCGGTTGCAACATGCTAACACATGGCCAACTGCTGAGAGGAACCAAGGTTAGCAACATGCTAACACACGGCCAACTGCTGAGAGGAACCAGCGGTAGCAACATGCTAACACATGGCCAACTGCTGAGAGGAACCGGAGTTAGCAACATGCTAACACACGGCCAACTGCTGAGAGGAACCGGGGTTAGCAACATGCTAACACACGGCCAACTGCTGAGAGGAACCGGGGTTAGCAACATGCTAACACATGGCCAACTGCTGAGAGGAACCAGCGGTAGCAACATGCTAACACACGGCCAACTGCTGAGAGGAACCAGCGGTAGCAACATGCTAACACATGGCCAACGGCTGAGAGGAACCAAGGTTAGCAACATGCTAACACATGGCCAACTGCTGAGAGGAACCGGAGTTAGCAACATGCTAACACACGGCCAACTGCTGAGAGGAACCGGGGTTAGCAACATGCTAACACATGGCCAACTGCTGAGAGGAACCAGCGGTAGCAACATGCTAACACATGGCCAGCGGCTGAGAGGAACCAAGGTTAGCAACATGCTAACACATGGCCAACTGCTGAGAGGGAACCGGAGTTAGCAACATGCTAACACACGGCCAACTGCTGAGAGGAACCGGGGTTAGCAACATGCTAACACATGGCCAACTGCTGAGAGGAACCAGCGGTAGCAACATGCTAACACACGGCCAACTGCTGAGAGGAACCAGCGGTAGCAACATGCTAACACATGGCCAACGGCTGAGAGGAACCAAGGTTAGCAACATGCTAACACATGGCCAACTGCTGAGAGGAACCAGCGGTAGCAACATGCTAACACACGGCCAACTGCTGAGAGGAACCAGCGGTAGCAACATGCTAACACATGGCCAACTGCTGAGAGGAACCGGCGGTTGCAACATGCTAACACATGGCCAACTGCTGAGAGGAACCAAGGTTAGCAACATGCTAACACACGGCCAACTGCTGAGAGGAACCAGCGGTAGCAACATGCTAACACATGGCCAACTGCTGAGAGGAACCGGAGTTAGCAACATGCTAACACACGGCCAACTGCTGAGAGGAACCGGGGTTAGCAACATGCTAACACACGGCCAACTGCTGAGAGGAACCGGGGTTAGCAACATGCTAACACATGGCCAACTGCTGAGAGGAACCAGCGGTAGCAACATGCTAACACACGGCCAACTGCTGAGAGGAACCAGCGGTAGCAACATGCTAACACATGGCCAACGGCTGAGAGGAACCAAGGTTAGCAACATGCTAACACATGGCCAACTGCTGAGAGGAACCGGAGTTAGCAACATGCTAACACACGGCCAACTGCTGAGAGGAACCGGGGTTAGCAACATGCTAACACATGGCCAACTGCTGAGAGGAACCAGCGGTAGCAACATGCTAACACATGGCCAACGGCTGAGAGGAACCAAGGTTAGCAACATGCTAACACATGGCCAACTGCTGAGAGGAACCGGAGTTAGCAACATGCTAACACACGGCCAACTGCTGAGAGGAACCGGGGTTAGCAACATGCTAACACATGGCCAACTGCTGAGAGGAACCAGCGGTAGCAACATGCTAACACACGGCCAACTGCTGAGAGGAACCAGCGGTAGCAACATGCTAACACATGGCCAACGGCTGAGAGGAACCAAGGTTAGCAACATGCTAACACATGGCCAACTGCTGAGAGGAACCAGCGGTAGCAACATGCTAACACACGGCCAACTGCTGAGAGGAACCAGCGGTAGCAACATGCTAACACATGGTCAGCTGCTGAGAGGAACCAACGGTAGCAACATGCTAACACATGGCCAACTGCTGAGAGGAACCAGTAGCGATAGCAACATGCTAACACACGGCCAACTGCTGAGAGGAACCAGCGGTAGCTAACACATGGCCACTAACCTGACCAACTGCTGAGAGACAGCGGTAGCAACATGCTAACACACGGCCAACTGCTGAGAGAACCAGCCCGGTAGCAACATGCCTAACACGGCCAACTGCTGGAGGGCAGCGGTAGCAACATGCTAACACATGGTCAGCTGCTGAGAGGAACCAACGGTAGCAACATGCTAACACATGGCCAACTGCTGAGAGGAACCAGCGGTAGCAGCTTATGCTAACACACGCGGTAACTGCTGAGAGGAACCAGCGGTAGCAACATGCTAACACATGGCCAACTGCTGAGAGGAACCAAGGTTAGCAACATGCTAACACACGGCCAACTGCTGAGAGGAACCAGGGTTAGCAACATGCTAACACACGGCCAACTGCTGAGAGGAACCAGCGGTAGCAACATGCTAACACATGGCCAACTGCTGAGAGGAACCGGCGGTTGCAACATGCTAACACATGGTCAGCTGCTGAGAGGAACCAAGGTTAGTAACATGCTAACACACGGCCAACTGCTGAGAGGAACCAGGGTTAGCAACATGCTAACACACGGCCAACTGCTGAGAGGAACCGGCGGTAGCAACATGCTAACACATGGCCAACTGCTGAGAAGAACCGGCGGTTGCAACATGCTAACACATGGCCAACTGCTGAGAGGAACCAAGGTTAGCAACATGCTAACACACGGCCAACTGCTGAGAGGAACCAGGGTTAGCAACATGCTAACACATGGTCAGCTGCTGAGAGGAACCAAGGTTAGCAACATGCTAACAACAACACAAGCATGATCTTCTCTCCCCTCCTCTCCTCTCCTCCCCTCCTCTTGCCTCCTCTCCACATCACACCACATACACTCCCCTCCTCTCCCCTCCTCTCCCCTCCTCTCCCCTCCTCTCGCCTCCTCTCGCCTCCTCTCCCCTCCACTCCTCTCCTGGCTCCCCTTTCCTAACCACAGCTGCAGCCTCCAGTATCATCAAGATGCAGGGCATGTTCTCCTGGTTCACTTCTCCTCTCCTCTCCTGGCTGTCCTCTCCTGGCAGCAGCCTCAAGCTTCGTCAGGATGCAGGGCATGTTCTCCCGGCCCTCCTATCCCCTCCCCTTCTCTCCCTCCCCTCTCCTCCTCTCCTCTCCCTTCCTCTCCTCTCCCTCCCCTCCCCTCCTCTCCCTCTCCTCTCCTCTCCCTCCCCTCCCCTCCTCTCCCTCTCCCTCTCCTCTCCTCTCCTCTCCCTCTCCTCTCCCTCTCCTCTCCTCTCCTCTCCCTCTCCTCTCCTCTCCCTCTCCTCTCCTCTTCCTCTCCTCTCCTCTCCATCTCCTCTCCCTCTCCTCTCCTCTCCTCTCCTCTCCCTCTCCTCTCCTCTCCTCTCCTCTCCTCTCCTCTCCTCTCCTCTCCTCTCCTCTCCCTCTCCTCTCCTCTCCTCTCCCTCTCCTCTCCCTCTCCTCTCCTCTCCTCTCCTCTCCTCTCCTTTCCCTCCCTTATTCTCTCTTTGATGACGTCGTCAGTACTCACTGTAGGTCTACAACATGGGGTTTCAAGGCACAACTTATCCTATGATTAATAACAGCTGAAAAAAATAAGAATATAAAAAATCATTGCTAAACCTCATTACAAACACTTAAATCATTAGACAAGCGGAGGGGGTGGGGGGTATCGCAGAGCTCTCTGGTTAGTAGTCCCAGACTCCCTGTGAAAGAATGAAACGGAAATTGGGTGTTTTGGCCAGACATAAATAATTCATCAGTACCGCCTCCTCCATCGCTCCCTGTCTCCAGCTTCTGTAGTGATACAACCAAGGCTTTATTATCCCTGTCTGCCTAAAAGATCCAGTCATCCACCTCTCCTCTCCTAAACCTTTCCACTCCTCTCCTCCTCTTCTCTTCTCTTCTCCAATCCTCTCCTCTCCTAAACCTCTCCACTCCTCTCCTCCTCTTCTCTTCTCCTCTCCACTCCTCTCCACTCCTCTCCGCTCCTAAACCTCTCCACTCCTCTCCTCCTCTCTTCTCCTCTCTCCTCTTCTTCTCTCCACTCCTCTCTTCTCCTCTCTTCTCCTCTCTCCTCCTCTCCTCTCCCCTCCACTCCTCTCTCCTCCTCTCCTCTCTTCTCCTCTCTCCTCCTCTCCTCTCCTCTCCTCTCCTCCACTCCACTCCACTCCACTCCACTCCTCTTCTCCTCTCTCCTCCTCTCCTCTCCTCCACTCCACTCCTCTCCTCCACTCCACTCCACTCCACTCCTCTCCTCCACTCCACTCCACTCCTCTCCTCTCCTAAACCTCTCCACTCCTCTCCTCCTCTCTCCTCTCTCCTCCTCTCCTCTCCTCCACTCCACTCCTCTCCTCTCCTAAACCTCTCCACTCCTCTCCTCCTCTCTCCTCTCTCCTCCACTCCTCTCCTCTCCTCTCCTCTCCTCCACTCCACTCCTCTTCTCCTCTCTCCTCCTCTCCTCTCCTCCACTCCACTCCTCTCCACTCCACTCCACTCCTAAACCTCTGCACTCCTCTCCTCCTCTCTCCTCTCTCCCCTTCTTCTCTCCTAAACCTCTCTTCTCTATAGTACCATATTGTCAGGATGATAGAATACTGTAATTGTTAGTATTAGATGAGAACAAAACAAAAGCTAACAGCTCATCTGGATGATCCATTTAAAGCTAGAATCATTATTACATTTATTTTGACCATTTCAGCTGTCGCGCTAGCGGTTCGCTCCTAACAGATTCACAAATCCCTGCACTTGCCAGGACAGGCCTGCTCCATCCGTGGCTAAAGCCAGTCTGAGAAACGCGCTAACATACATTTGTGCTATGAAACTAAATAAATACTGCACTCTGACCCACAAAACGTATTTGCTAGATTCATGATAATATTGTTATACAAAGCAAGGAAAATGAACTTCAAAACTTGTTGTTTTATATGCATTTGCAGCTGTTGGTAGGTAACGTGGGATGGAAACCGGTTCAGGGAAAAGAACCGAAAACCGGACAATAACAAACTAATTTAAGGAACAGAATCAGAACCGGGAATGAAAGTGATCTATACTGTTCTGGGAACAGAACCGTTATTTTTAAAAGCATTGGAATTGGTTTATACAGTTCTTCTATGTTCCGGGGTATTTTTGTTCTAGTCCCACAAGAAAAGGCAACAAAGAGCGTATGCAAAGCCCTCTCTCTGTCTGTCAATCAGAAACGTCTTCCAGTGTCTGCCTGACAGCTGAACATCTGTGCCAGTGTATGTGTGTGTAGCCTACCTGCCCCTCCCCCTCAGAAACATAGTTGCAGACTACTGACGTTACAAGCCCCTCCCCCTCCATAACATAGCTGTAGACTACTGACGTTACAAGCCCCTCCCCCTCCATAACATAGCTGTAGACTACTGACGTTACAAGCCCCTCCCCCTCCATAACATAGCTGTAGACTACTGACGTTACAAGCCCCTCCGCCTCCATAACATAGCTGTAGACTACTGACGTTACAAGCCCCTCCTCCTCCATAACATAGCTGTAGATTACCAACGTTACAAGCCCCTCCTCCTCCATAACATAGCTATAGACTACTGACGTTACAAGCCCGTCCCCCTCCATAACATAGCTATAGACTACTGACGTTACAAGCCCCTCCCCCTCCATAACATAGCTATAGACTACTGATGTTACAAGCCCCTCCCCCTCCATAACATAGCTGTAGACTACTGACGTTACAAGCCCCTCCCCCTCCATAACATAGCTATAGACTACTGACGTTACAAGCCCCTCCCCCTCCATAACATAGCTATAGACTACTGACGTTACAAGCCCCTCCTCCTCCATAACATAGCTGTAGACTACTGACGTTACAAGCCCCTCCTCCTCCATAACATAGCTATAGACTACTGACGTTACAAGCCCCTCCTCCTCCATAACATAGCTATAGACTACTGACGTTACAAGCGCCTCCTCCATAACATAGCTATAGACTACTGACGTTACAAGCCCCTCCCCTCCATAACATAGCTACAGACTACTGATGTTACAAGCCCCTCCCCTCCATAACATAGCTATAGACTACTGACGTTACAAGCCCCTCCCCCTCCATAACATAGCTGTAGACTACTGACGTTACAAGCCCCTCCCCTCCATAACATAGCTATAGACTACTGACGTTACAAGCCCCTCCCCCTCCATAACATAGCTATAGACTACTGACGTTACAAGCCCCTCCCCTCCATAACATAGCTATAGACTACTGACGTTACAAGCCCTCCCCTCCATAACATAGCTATAGACTACTGATGTTACAAGCCCCTCCCCCTCCATAACATAGCTGTAGACTACTGATGTTACAAGCCCCTCCCCCTCCATAACATAGCTGTAGACTACTGACGTTACAACAAGTGTGATTCAGAAGATGGGGGGAGAGAGATTTTGAATTAAAGAATGGATTCACTTTTTCAATGCTAGTTAGAGATACTCTAGTTTCACGTTTATTAACTAAAAAAACGTAAAAGTTTTTTTTAATTCTGGTGCCGCTCTGCCCACACAAAGTTGTTAGCTTGTTAGCTAGTTAGCTAGATAGCTAGCTCTGGTCCAACGTTAAGCCAATTCTGAATTTCAGAAATTCAAAGTTCCTCCATTAGAAGCCGCGCCTCCGTAGGTATAATTTGTTTGCCTCATTCAGATAGTGATGAACAATAACAAGATGCCGAGCGCTTCCAAGCCTCCTCCTCCACCCTCTCTCGTTCTCTCCCCACACGTCTCTTACACTTGTCTTCCCATCACATGTAAACAACTCACTGAATGACAGTTTTTTCTGCTCCATAGCAAGCTGCTCTATCCACAGTGCATGATTTGGGAAGTTTAATTTAATGTCAAGCTAAATGTAAAAATAATTGTAAAAAATGATTTCAGAGGTTTAATATAGAACCGAAAGCATCGATATAAACCGGTACATTTTTTGGGGGAGGGGGGATCGAAACCAGTTCAGAACATTGTTTTATTGGTCGTAACAGTGGAATGGAATGAAAAACAGTCTGTTCAGAATGGGAAAATTATTTCCGTTGCAACCCTCTGGTAAGGAAAGAATCTGCTCGTTTCTGACATGACTTACTGCTTCTCCAAGGTGAAGTAAGAAAAGCCACATCTCAAAATCCTTGTAGGCTACGAGGTGTCATAAAAAATCTATGTGACGTTATAGGACCACATAGGTGGATCAGATCACGATATAACTACTGCTGTATACCAGACAGTAACCTTGGTTCAGATTGTGACATAAGTCATATACCAGACAGTAACCTTGGTTCAGATTGTGACATTAGTCATATACCAGACAGTAACCTTGGTTTTGCCTCCTGGGCCAGCTGGGTCTGTGTGTTTATGGGTCAGCTGGGTGTGTGTGTTATGGGCCAGCTGGGTCCGTGTGTTATGGGCCAGCTGGGTCTGTGTGTTATGGGCCAGCTGGGTCTGTGTGTTATGGGCCAGCTGGGTCTGTGTGTTATGGGCCAGCTGGGTCTGTGTGTTATGGGCCAGCTGGGTCTGTGTGTTATGGGCCAGCTGGGTCTGTGTGTTATGGGCCAGCTGGGTCTGTGTGTTATGGGCCAGCTGGGTCTGTGTGTTATGGGCCAGCTGGGTCTGTGTGTTATGGGCCAGCTGGGTCTGTGTGTTATGGGCCAGCTGGGTCTGTGTGTTATGGGCCAGCTGGGTCTGTGTGTTATGGGCCAGCTGGGTCTGTGTGTTATGGGCCAGC
>NW_025754020.1:0-9771 GCF_021184085.1 Oncorhynchus gorbuscha | reverse complement strand
AACAACAAAAAATATCTAGTTAACAGAAGAAAGGAAGACAAAATAAGGACAAAAGAAGGACAGAAGAAAAAGGAAAAGAAAGAGGACAACAAAGTGAAACAGTCAGCACTTCTATTGCAACTTCGTATTTCGTCGTCCTAACGTAGTCTACACTGCTATCTGCCCAGCAGCTAGCCAGCTAGCAAACGTCCACTGTCACCGAATAGCAGCACTGTAGAAACTATTACACTCAACTGAACGACTTGATTAGTGTAGTGTTAGCTAGCTACATAGTTGTCTTTGCTGTCTTCGTATCCAAGATAATTGTGTAGTTTAGAGCGTGTAGTCTTAGAGTGATTATCTTAATTTACCGAGGTTAGCTAGCCAGCTATTTGTCGTCCTTAACGTAGGAGACACTGCTAGCTAGCCAACAGCTAGCCAACGTCTATTGAATAGAACTTCCGCACTCAACAACCCGGTCGCATTCCGCTTCGCTCCACAGGTAGTATCACATTTTTCATTTCATTTCATTACAGCACAACGGTTTGATTTGTTTGATCGTAGCTAGCTACATAGCTAGCTACATAGCCGTCTGTGTATCAAAGATAATTGTGTAGTCTAGAGCGATTTTCTAGGTTAGCTAGCCAGCTATTGTCGTTCTTTTAACGCAACGTAACGTAATCAACACTGCTAGCTAGCCAGCTAGCCCCCGAATAGCAGCACTGTAGAAACTACTACACTCAACGGAACGACTTGATTAGTGTAGTGTCAACAACGCAGCCACTGTCAGCTAGCCTACAAAGTCAACAACGCAGCCACTGCCAGCTAGCCTACTTCAGCAGTACTGTATCATTTTTAATAATTTTAGTCAATAAGATTCTTGCTACGTAAGCTTAACTTTCTGAACATTCGAGACGTGTAGTCCACTTGTCATTCCAATCTCCTTGCATTAGCGTAGCCTCTTCTGTAGCCTGTCAACTATGTGTCTGTCTATCCCTGTTCTCTCCTCTCTGCACAGACCATACAAACGCTCCACACCGCGTGGCCGCTGCCACCCTAATCTGGTGGTCCCAGCGCGCACGACCCACGTGGAGTTCCAGGTCTCCGGTAGCCTCTGGAACTGCCGATCTGCAGCCAACAAGGCAGAGTTCATCTCAGCCTATGCCTCCCTCCAGTCCCTCGACTTCTTGGCACTGACAGAAACATGGATCACCACAGATAACACTGCTACTCCTACTGCTCTCTCTTCGTCCGCCCACGTGTTCTCGCACACCCGAGAGCTTCTGGTCAGCGGGGTGGTGGCATAGGGATCCTTATCTCTCCCATGTGGTCATTCTCTTTCTCCCCTTACCCATCTGTCTATCGCCTCCTTTGAATTTCATGCTGTCACAGTTACCAGCCCTTTCAAGCTTAACATCCTTATCATTTTATCGCCCTCCAGGTCCCTCGGAGAGTTCATCAATGAGCTTGATGCCTTGATAAGCTCCTTTCCTGAGGACGGCTCCTCTCACAGTTCTGGGCGACTTTAACCTCCCCACGTCTACCTTTGACTCATTCCTCTCTGCCTCCTTCTTTCCACTCCTCTCCTCTTTTGACCTCACCCTCTCACCTTCCCCCTACTCACAAGGCAGGCAATACGCTCGACCTCATCTTTACTAGATGCTGTTCTTCCACTAACCTCATTGCAACTCCCCTCCAAGTCTCCGACCACTACCTTGTATCCTTTTCCCTCTCGCTCTCATCCAACACTTCCCACACTGCCCCTACTCGGATGGTATCGCGCCGTCCCAACCTTCGCTCCCTCTCCCCCGCTACTCTCTCCTCTTCCATCCTATCATCTCCTGATTCTGCCTCCTCAACCCTCCTCTCCTCCCTTTCTGCATCCTTTGACTCTCTATGTCCCCTATCTTCCAGGCCGGCTCGGTCCTCCCCTCCCGCTCCGTGGCTTGACGACTCAATGCGAGCTCACAGAACAGGGCTCCGGAAGGCCGAGCGGAAATGGAGGAAAACTCGCCTCCCTGCGGACCTGGCATCCTTTCACTCCCTCCTCTCTACATTTTCCTCCTCTGTCTCTGCTGCTAAAGCCACTTTCTACCACTCTAAATTCCAAGCATCTGCCTCTAACCCTAGGAAGCTCTTTGCCACATTCTCCTCCCTCCTGAATCCTCCTCCCCCCCCCCTCCTCCCTCTCTGCAGATGACTTCGTCAACCATTTTGAAAAGAAGATCGACGACATCCGATCCTCGTTTGCTAAGTCAAACAACACCGCTGGTTCTGCTCACACTGCCCTACCCTGTGCTCTGACCTCTTTCTCCCCTCTCTCTCCAGATGAAATCTCGCGTCTTGTGACGGCCGGCCCCCCAACAACCTGCCCGCTCGACCCTATCCCCTCCTCTCTTCTCCAGACCATTTCCGGAGACCTTCTCCCTTACCTCACCTCGCTCATCAACTTATCCCTGACCGCTGGCTACGCCCCTTCCGTCTTCAAGAGAGCGAGAGTTGCACCCCTTCTGAAAAAACCTACACTCGATCCCTCCGATGTCAACAACTACAGACCAGTATCCCTTCTTTCTTTTCTCTCCAAAACTCTTGAACGTGCCGTCCTTGGTCAGCTCTCCCGCTATCTCTCTCAGAATGACCTTCTTGATCCAAATCAGTCAGGTTTCAAGACTAGTCATTCAACTGAGACTGCTCTTCTCTGTATCACGGAGGCGCTCCGCACCGCTAAAGCTAACTCTCTCTCCTCTGCTCATCCTTCTAGACCTATCGGCTGCCTTCGATACTGTGAACCATCAGATCCTCCTCTCCACCCTCTCCGAGTTGGGCATCTCCGGCGGCCCACGCTTGGATTGCGTCCTACCTGACAGGTCGCTCCTACCAGGTGGCGTGGCGAATCTGTCTCCTCACCACGCGCTCTCACCACTGGTGTCCCCCAGGGCTCTGTTCTAGGCCCTCTCCTATTCTCGCTATACACCAAGTCACTTGGCTCTGTCATAACCTCACATGGTCTCTCCTATCATTGCTATGCAGACGACACACAATTAATCTTCTCCTTTCCCCTTCTGATGACCAGGTGGCGAATCGCATCTCTGCATGTCTGGCAGACATATCAGTGTGGATGACGGATCACCACCTCAAGCTGAACTTCGGCAAGACGGAGCTGCTCTTCCTCCCGGGAAGGACTGCCCGTTCCATGATCTCGCCATCACGGTTGACAACTCCATTGTGTCCTCCTCCCAGAGTGCTAAGAACCTTGGCGTGATCCTGGACAACAAACTGTCGTTCTCAACTAACATCAAGGCGGTGGCCCGTTCCTGTAGGTTCATGCTCTACAACATCCGCAGAGTACGACCCTGCCTCACACAGGAAGCGGCGCAGGTCCTAATCCAGGCACTTGTCATCTCCCGCCTGGATTACTGCAACTCGCTGTTGGCTGGGCTCCCTGCCTGTGCCATTAAACCCTACAACTCATCCAGAACGCCGCAGCCCGTCTAGTGTTCAACCTTCCCAAGTTCTCTCACGTCACCCCGCTCCTCCGCTCTCTCCACTGGCTTCCAGTTGAAGCTCGCATCCGCTAAAGACCATGGTGCTTGCCTACGGAGCTGTGAGGGGAACGGCACCTCAGTACCTCCAGGCTCTGATCAGGCCCTACACCCAAATAAGGGCACTGCGTTCATCCACCTCTGGCCTGCTCGCCTCCCTACCACTGAGGAAGTACAGTTCCCGCCTCAGCTCAGTCAAAACTGTTCGCTGCTCTGGCTCCCCAATGGTGGAACAAACTCCTCACGACGCCAGGACAGCGGAGTCAATCACCACCTTCCGGAGACACTTGAAACCCCACCTCTTTAAGGAATACCTAGGATAGGATAAAGTAATCCTTCTCACCCCCCTTAAAATATTTAGATGCACTATTGTAAAGTGGTTGTTCCACTGGATGTCATAAGGTGAATGCACCAATTTGTAAGTCGCTCTGGATAAGAGCGTCTGCTAAATGACTTAAATGTAAATGTAATCCTTACTCGCACCTACAGTCCATACCTCTTTCACTTCACGGAGAGTTGAGTTGTAGCAGGGTCTTGCATTCCCTCTTCATAGAGGTGTGTGTAACAGACATCTTTCCTAATTTTCTTTTAATTCTTAAGTTTTTTTTGATATTTTAACTTTAAACATGAAGAAGAATGGATCCCTTTCTCCATAGTAACAGGTGTTCTTTGAAAGAACAAGAGCCAACTCATTAGTTGAGTGTCACAACTTCTGATTGAACAATGAAGCACCAATCCCTGACCCTCCATGATTGGATTAGTCCCCTACATCTGTTTGTGTGAAAGTATACATCTAATGGGACGGCTGGAGAGCACATTGATCTGTGTATGGGACTGTTTTTAAGCACATTCTACATCAATACCATAGATCAAGGTGAGAACAATGCTCATTCCTCTGTACTGATAGAGCCTTTACATCCTTAGCGAAAAGCTTGGAAAGACTTGCATGCTAAGTGAGGTAATTGTAATTGATTGAAATGACTGAGATAAGATGCTTCATCTAACTAAGAGATGAGGTGGAGCTCAAATGAAAAGTTTACCTTCATGTTATTTCTGAAATAACATTATAGCACTGATGATTGCATAGGCAGTGAAACATTATGCTCTTGTTTTCAGTACTTTATGCACTGACACTGTATTAATCCAAGCATGACATTAAATTAAGATAATTTACTTCAGCCTCCTTGGTTTTTCCTTCAAAAGTTTGAGTAACCTACCTGCTGAACTGTAAAATGTAAAAAAAAAATATTTCAAAAATGTAACTTATTGGTCGGTTTATTATATACTCGTTGCCAAGCGGGATTGAACAACAACTTATGACATGAGACACTTTATGAAATCAACCACAAATACATAGCTGTTTTCTCTGCCTGTGTTCTCTGGATAAATTAATTGTTTGTCATGCTGAAGTGTGTTTTGATCTGGTATTAGTGCTGAGAAATATTTCATTTTTTTTAAACAACTAATTTGTCAGGACCCGGTTACGAACCCGGGTCTCCGGAGTGAGAAACAGTCACTAAACCAACTGAGCCACGAATAGTCAGCAGAACCCAGAAGATGAGGCAGACACAGCAGTACTTGAGACGGTGTATTTAATGAAGTAAAAAGTGAAGGTCTTCAGGAAAACATGTAACTCCACAACCTCAAAAGTAATTCCACAAGAACAAAGGAAATCCTCCAAGACAAAAAGGCAAATCCACAAGGTGGAAGGCACAGCACAAAAAGCCTCAAAAGATACTCAAAAACAAACAAACAAGAACAAAAAACAGAACTCCACAAGAGAGTCCACCGGGATCAACAAGAGTTCATAGAGTACTAGGGCTGGGTGCTAACATACAAACACAGAGCAAAGAACTGAGTAAAACAAAGGGTTTAAATACAATCAGGGGAAACGAGGCACAGGTGCAAATAATAATGGGGATCAAGGGAAAACAAAAGGTCAAAAGGCACAATGGGGGCATCTAGTGACCAAAAACCGGAACAACCCTGGCCAAATCCTGACATAATTGACCAACGTCGGTTCAATTATTTAAATTCCAGTTTTTTTTTATTTATGTTACCTCAATGTGCAGTTTCTGTAGAGATAAATCCGATCAAGCCTGAACTGTCCGATGTACAGTGCATTCGGAAGGTATTCAGACCCCTAGATCTTTAGCATATTTTGTTACATTACAGCCTTGTTCTAAAATGTATTAAATTGTTTTTCCCCCCTCATCAATCTACACACAATGCCCTATAATGACAGAGCAAAAACAGGCTTTAAGAAAGTTTAGCAAATGTATGAAAAATAAAAAACGGAAATATCTAATTTACATAAGTATTCAGACCATTTACTCAGAACTTTGTCGAAGCACTTTTGTCAGCAATTACAGCCTCGAGTCTTCTTGGGTGTGACTCTATAAGTTCGGCACACCTGCATTTGGTGAGTGTATCCTATTCTTCTCTGCAGATCCGCTCAAGCTCACTCAGATTGGATGGGGAGCGTCGCTGCACAGCCATTTTCAGGTCTCTCCAGAGACTTTTTGATCGGGTTCAAATCCGGGCTCTGGCTGGGCCACTCAAGGACATTCAGAGACTTGTCCCGAAGCCACTCCTGCATTGTCTTGGCTGTGTGCTTCGAGTCGTTGTCCTGTTGGAAGGTAAATCTTCACCCCAGTCTGAGGTCCTGGGCGCTCTGGAGCAGGTTTTCATCAAGGTTCTCTCTGTACTTTGCCCTGTTCATCTTTCCCTCGATCCTGACTAGTCTCCCAGTCCCTGTTGTTAAAAAACATCTGCACAGCATGATGCTGCTACCAACATGCTTCACTGTAGGGATGGTGCCAGGTTTCCTCCAGACGGGACGCTTGGCATTCAGGCCAAAGTGTTCAACCCTGGTTTCATCAGACCAGAGAATCTTGTTTGACCACTCTACCATAAAGGCCTGATTGGTGGAGGGCTGCAGAGATGGTTGTCCTTCTGGAATGTTCTCCCATCTCCACAGGGGAACTGTGACAGAGAGACCAGCTCTAGTGTAAGGGTTTTCCTTAGGTGAAGTAGAAGCGGACCAAAATGCAGCGTGGTGGTTATTCATGTTCTTTAATAAAGGAACTAGACATGAAATAACTAACAAAACAATAAATTGGGAAAAACAAAAACTGGTGCAAACACAGAGACAGGAACAATCACCCACAAAACCCAACACAAAACAGGCTACCTAAATATGGTTCCCAATCAGAGACAATGACTAACACCTGCTTCTGATTGAGAACCATATCAGGCCAAACATAGAAATAGACAAACCAGACACACAACATAGAATGCCCACCCAGCTCACGTCCTGACCAACACTAAAACAAGGAAAACACATACGAACGATGGACAGAACGTGACAGAACACCCCCCCCCCCCCCAAGGTGCGGACTCCGAACGCACAACCTAAACCTATAGGGGTGGCGGCTCTGGCGCTGGACGTGGACCCCACTCCATAATCGTCTTAGTCTACCTCCTTAGTGTCCCTTGAGTGGCAACCCTCGCCGCTAACCTTGGCCTAGGAAACCTAACAACGGGCCCCACTGAACTGAGGTAGCTCAGGACTGAGGGGGAGCTCGTGACTGAGGGGAAGCTCGGGACCGAGGGGAAGCTCGGGACTGAGGGGAAGCTCAGGAGTGAGAGGAAGCTCAGGAGCGAGAGGAAGCTCAGGCAGGTTGATGGATCTACCAGATCCTGGCTGGCTGGTGGTTCCGGCAGATCCTGGCTGACTGGCAGATCCTGGCAGACTGGCGGATCCTGGCTGACTAGCGGATCTGGCAGATCCTGGCGGATCCTGGCCGACTGGCGGATCCTGGCCGACTGGCGGATCCTGGCCGACTGGCAGTTCTGGCAGATCCTGGCTGACTGGCACTTCTGGCGGATCCTGGCTGACTGGTGGATCCTGGCAGACTGGTGGATCCTGGCTGACTGGCAGATCCTGGCCGACTGACAGATCCTGGCCGACTGGCAGATCCTGGCCGACTGGCAGTTCTGGCGGATCCTGGCCGACTGGCGGATCCTGGCCGACTGGCAGATCCTGGCTGACTGGCAGATCCTGGCAGACTGGCGGATCCTGGCTGACTGGCAGTTCTGGCGGATCCTGGCTGACTGTCAGTTCTGGCAGATCCTGGCTAACTGGCGGATCCTGGCTGACTGGTGGATCCTGGCAGACTGGCGGATCCTGGCTGACTGGCAGATCCTGGCTGACTGGCAGATCCTGGCCGACTGGAAGTTCTGGCGGATCCTGGCAGACTGGCGGATCCTGGCTGACTGGCAGTTCTGGCGGATCCTGGCTGACTGGCAGTTCTGGCGGATCCTGGCTGACTGGCGGATCCTGGCTGACTGGTAGATCCTGGCAGACTGGTAGATCCTGGCTGACTGGCAGATCCTGGCTGACTGGCAGATCCTGGCCGACTGGAAGTTCTGGCGGATCCTGGCAGACTGGCGGATCCTGGCAGACTGGCGGATCCTGGCAGACTGGCGGATCCTGGCAGACTGGCGGATCCTGGCTGCTGGCGGATCCTGGCTGACTGGTGGATCCTGGCCGACTGGCGGATCCTGGCCGACTGGCAGTTCTGGCAGATCCTGGCTGACTGGCACTTCTGGCGGATCCTGGCACACTGGCGGATCCTGGCTGAATGGCGGATCTAACTGATCCTGGCAGACTGGCGGATCCTGGCCGACTGGCAGATCCTGGCCGACTGGCAGATCCTGGCCGACTGACAGATCCTGGCCGACTGGCAGTTCTGGCGGATCCTGGCTGACTGGCAGATCCTGGCAGACTGGCGGATCCTGGCTGACTGGCGGCACTGGCGGCGCTGGGCAGACTGGCGGCACTGGCGGCGCTGGGCAGACGGGTAGCTCAGACGGCGCTGGGCAGACTGGAGAAAAAGGCTCTGGCAGCGCTGGACTGAGGAGCACTGGTGCCTCTGGAATGAGGGGCTCTGGCGCCTCTGGCATGAGGGGCGGTAGCTCTGACAGCGCCGGACAGGCGGGAGACTCTGGCTGCACTGGAGAGGAGGAAGGCTCCAGCAGCGCTGGACAGGCGGGACGCACTGTAGGCCTGATGCGTGGTGCTGGCACTGGTATGCCGTGCATACTATGCCAAACCAACAGCTTTCTTTCTACTCTGTCCAATACATCCTACACACTCTCAGACTCAGCACCCTGCTTCGCCGACAGCTCCAATTCCATCCATGGCTCCTTACGGTAAACAGGGGGAGTTGGCTCAGGTCTGACTCCTGACTCTGCCACACTCTCCCTGTGCCCCCCCCAATAATTTTTTGGGGGTGCCTCTCGGGCTTCCAGCCGCTCTGCCGTGCTAGCTCCTCATAATGCCGCCTCTCTGCTTTCGCTGCCTCCAGCTCCGGCTTTGGGGCGGCAATATTCCCCTGGCTCTGCCCAGGGTCCTTTTCCGTCAAGGATCTCCTCCCAAGTCCATTTATCCAAATAGTGCAGCATCTCCCACTGCTGCTGCTGCCTCTGTTGCTTCTCCTGCTGCTGCCTTTGCTGCTGCTGCTGTTGCTCCTGCTGCACCTGTCGCTTCTCCTGCTGCTGCTGTTGCTGCTGCCTCTGTTTACCACGCCGCTTGGTCCTTGGTTGGTGGGTGATTCTTTAAGGGTTTTCCTTAGGTGAAGTAGAAGCGGACCAAAATGCAGTGTGGTGGTTATTCATGTTCTTTAATAAAGGAACTAGACATGAAATAACTGACAAAACAATAAATGTGGAAAACCAAAAACAGTCCTATCTGGTGCAAACACAGAGACAGGAACAATCACCCACAAAACCCAACACAAAACAGGCTTGAGGAGCGAGAGGAAGCTCAGGCAGGTTGATGGATCTACCAGATCCTGGCTGTCTGGTGGTTCCGGCAGATCCTGGCTGACTGGCAGATCCTGGCAGACTGGCGGATCCTGGCTGACTAGCGGATCTGGCAGATCCTGGCAGATCCTGGCTGACTGGCGGATCCTGGCCGACTGGCGGATCCTGGCCGACTGGCAGATCTGGCAGATCCTGGCAGATCCTGGCCGACTGGCAGATCCTGGCCGACTGGCAGATCCTGGCCGACTGGCAGATCTGGCGGATCCTGGCCGACTGGCGGATCCTGGCCGACTGGCAGATCCTGGCAGACTGGCGGATCCTGGCTGACTGGCGGATCCTGGCTGACTGGCGGATCCTGGCTGACTGGCAGTTCTGGCGGATCCTGGCTGACTGTCAGTTCTGGCGGATCCTGGCTAACTGG
>NW_025754019.1:0-9772 GCF_021184085.1 Oncorhynchus gorbuscha | reverse complement strand
CACTACTCTACCACTACACTACTCTACACTACTCTACTCTACTATACTACTACACTACTCTACACTACTCTACTCTACCACTACACTACTCTACACTACTCTACTCTACTATACTACTACACACTACCACTACTCTACCACTACTCTCTCTACCACTACTCTACCACTACACTACACTACCACTACTCTACCACTACTCTACCACTATACTACTACACTACTCTACACTACTCTACTCTACCACTACACTACTCTACCACTACTCTACTCTACCACTACTCTACTCTACCACTACTCTACTCTACCACTACTCTACTCTACCACTACTCTACTCTACCACTACTCTACTCTACCACTACACTACTAGTGTAGTGGAGCAGTAGTAACGAGTATGAGTAGTGTGTAGCAGCAGTTAGTATTGTAGTACTCTACACTACTCTACTCTACTATACTACTACACACTACCACTACACTACCACTACTCTACCACTACACTACACTACCACTACTACTACACTACTCTACTCTACCACTATACCACTACACTACTCTACACTACTCTACTTCTACCACTACACTACTCTACACTACCACTACACTACTCTACACTACTCTACCACTACACTACTCTACACTACCACTACACTACTCTACACAACCACTACACTACTCTACACTACTCTACCACTACACTACTCTACTCTACCACTACACTACACTACCACTACTCTACACTACTCTACTCTACCACTATACTACTACACTACTCTACACTACTCTACTCTACCACTACACTACTCTACACTACCACTACACTACTCTACACTACACTACTCTACTCTACCACTACACTACTCTACACTACCACTACACTACCACTACTCTACTCTACCACTACTCTACACTACTCTACTCTACCACTACATTATTCTACACTACTCTACTACTACACTACTCTACTACTACACTACTCTACTCTACTACTACATGACTCTACACTACTCTACTCTGCTACTACACTACTCTACCTACTCTACTCTACCACTACACTACTCTACTACTACACTACTCTACCACTATACTACTCTACTACTACACTACTCTACTCTACCACTACACTACTCTACACTACTCTACACTACTCTACTACTACACTACTCTACCACTACACTATTCTACCACTACTCTACTCTACCACTACACTACTCTACCACTACACTACCACTACTCTACCACTACACTACTCTACCACTACACTACTCTACCACTACACTACTACTACACTACTCTACACTACTCTACTCTACCACTACACTATTCTACCACTACTCTACTCTACCACTACACTACTCTAACACTACACTACTCTACTCTACTACTACACTACTCTACCACTACACTATTCTACCACTACTCTACTCCACCACTATACTACACCTCTACTACTACACTACTCAACCACTACACTATTCTACCACTACTCTACTCCACCACTATACTACACTACCACTACTCTACCACTACACTACTCTACTACTACACTACTCTACACTACACTACTCTACCACTACACTACTCTACACTACTCTACTCTACCACTACACTATTCTACCACTACTCTACTCTACCATTACACTACTCTAACACTACACTACTCTACTCTACTACTACACTACTCTACCACTACACTATTCTACCACTACTCTACTCCACCACTATACTACACCTCTACTACTACACTACTCAACCACTACACTATTCTACCACTACTCTACTCCACCACTATACTACACTACCACTACTCTACCACTACACTACTCTACTACTACACTACTCTACACTACACTACTCTACCACTACACTACTCTACACTACTCTACTCTACTACTACACTACTCTTCCACTACACTATTCAACCACTACTCTACTCCACCACTATACTACTCTACCACTACACTACCACTACTCTACCACTACACTATTCTACCACTACACTACTCTACCACTACACTACCACTACACTACTCTACTACTACACTACTCTACAACTACACTACACCACCACTATTCTACCACTACTCTACTACTACACTACTCTACTCTACTCTACTACTACATGACTCTACACTACTCTACTCTACTACTACACTACTCTACACTACTCTACTCTACCACTACACTATTCTACCACAACACTATTCTACCACTACACTATTCTACCACTACTCTACTCTACCACTACTCTATTCTACCACTACTCTACTCTACCACTACTCTATTCTACCACTACTCTACTCTACCACTACACTATTCTACCACAACACTATTGTACCACTACACTATTCTACCACTACTCTACTCTACCACTACTCTACTCTACTCTACCACTACACTACTCTACTACTACACTACTCTACCACTACACTATTCTACCACTACTCTACTCTACTCTACCACTACTCTACCACTACACTACTCTACTACTACACTACTCTACTCTACTACTACACTACTCTACTCTACCACTACACTATTCTACCACAACACTATTCTACCACTACACTATTCTACCACTACTCTACTCTACCACTACTCTATTCTACCACTACTCTACTCTACCACTACTCTATTCTACCACTACTCTACTCTACCACTACACTATTCTACCACAACACTATTGTACCACTACACTATTCTACCACTACTCTACTCTACCACTACTCTACTCTACTCTACCACTACACTACTCTACTACTACACTACTCTACCACTACACTATTCTACCACTACTCTACTCTACTCTACCACTACTCTACCACTACACTACTCTACTACTACACTACTCTACTCTACTACTACACTACTCTACCACTACACTACTCTACTCTATTATTACACTACTCTACCACTACACTATTCTACCACTACTCTATTACTACTCTACTCCACCACTATACTACATTACCACTACTCTACTCTACTACTACACTACTCTACCACTACACTATTCTACCACTACTCTACTCCACCACTATACTACACCTCTACTACTACACTACTCAACCACTACACTATTCTACCACTACTCTACTCCACCACTATACTACACTACCACTACTCTACCACTACTCTACCACTACACTACTCTACTACTACACTACTCTACTCTACTACTACACTACTCTACCACTACACTACTCTACTCTATTATTACACTACTCTACCACTACACTACACCACCACTACTCAAACACTACTCTACCACTACACTATTCTACCACTACTCTACTCTATCACTACTCTATTCTACCACTACTCTATTCTACCACTACTCTATTCTACCACTACACTATTCTACCACTACACTATTCTACCACTACACTATTCTACCACTACTCTACTATACCACTACACTACTCTACCACTACTGTACTCTACCACTACACTACACCACCACTACTCTACCACTACACTACTCTACCACTACACTACTCTACTCTATTACTACACTACTCTACTACTACACTATTCTACCACTACACTACTCTACCACAACACTAAACTACTACTACACTATTCTACCCCTACTCTACTCTACCACTACACTACTCTACCACTACACTACACTACACTACTCTAGCACTACACTACACTACTCTACCAATACACTACTCTACCACTACACTACTCTACTACTACACTATTCTACCACTACTCTACCACTACTCTATTCTACCACTACTCTATTCTACCACTACACTATTCTACCACTACACTATTCTACCACTACACTATTCTACCACTACTCTATTCTACCACTACTCTACTCTACCACTACACTACTCTACACTACTACTACACTACACCACCACTACTCTACCACTACTCTACTCTACCACAACACTACTCTACCACTACACTACTCTACCACTACACTACACTACACTACACTACTCTAGCACTACACTACACTACTCTACCAATACACTACTCTACCACTACACTACTCTACCACTACACTATTCTACCACTACTCTACCACTACTCTACTCTACCACTACACTATTCTACCACTACTCTACTCTACCACTACACTATTCTACCACTACTCTACTCTACCACTACTCTACCACTACTCTACTCTACCACTACTCTACCACTACTCTACTCTACCACTACACTACTCTACCACTACACTATTCTACCACTACTCTACCACTACACTATTCTACCACTACTCTACCACTACTCTACTCTACCACTACACTATTCTACCACTACTCTACCACTACTCTACTCTACCACTACACTATTCTACCACTACTCTACCACTACTCTACTCTACCACTACACTATTCTACCACTACTCTACCACTACTCTACTCTACCACTACACTATTCTACCACTACTCTACTCTACCACTACACTACTCTACCACTACACTATTCTACCACTACTCTACCACTACTCTACTCTACCACTACACTATTCTACCACTACTCTACTCTACCACTACTCTACCACTACTCTACTCTACCACTACACTACTCTACCACTACTCTACTCTACCACTACTCTACCACTACTCTACTCTACCACTACACTATTCTACCACTACACTACTGCCATTTGGAAAGCAGCAACAGTCTGAAATCTTCCAGTACCACAACTATTGTAAATAACATCCCAACCACTTCCTGTTTCATATACTTCCTGTTTTATCTACTGATGCAACTACCAAGGCTGTTTTAGCGGACATTCATGATCAAGCTCAACACAGAGAGAGGTCAACACAGCTCAACACAAAGAGAGGTCAACACAGAGAGAGGTCAACACAGCTCAACACAGAGAGAGGTCAACACAGAGAGAGGTCAACACAGCTCAACACAGAGAGAGGTCAACACAGAGAGAGGTCAACACAGCTCAACACAGAGAGAGATCAACACAGCTCAATACAAAGAGAGGTCAACACAAAGAGAGGTCAACACAGCTCAACACAGAGAGAGGTCAACACAGAGAGAGGTCAACACAGCTCAACACAGAGAGAGGTCAACACAGAGAGAGGTCAACACAGAGAGAGGTCAACACAGAGAGAGGTCAACACGGAGAGGGGTCAACACAGAGAGGGGTCAACACAGAGAGAGGTCAACACAGAGAGGGGTCAACACAGAGAGAGGTCAACACCGAAAGAGATCAACACAGGGAGAGATCAACACATCTCAACACAAAGAGAGGTCAACACAGTTCAACACAAAGAGATTCTACCACTACTCTACCACTACTCTATTCTACCACTACTCTATTCTACCACTACACTATTCTACCACTACACTATTCTACCACTACACTATTCTACCACTACTCTATTCTACCACTACTCTACTCTACCACTACACTACTCTACACTACTACTACTACCTGCTACTCTGCCACTACTCTGCTCTGCCACAGCACTACTCTGCCACTGCACTGCTCTACCACTACTACACTACACTACTACTCTAGCACTACACTACACTACTCTACCAATACACTACTCTACACTACACTACTCTACTACACTATTCTACCACTAGCTCTACACACAGAGAAAGGTACCACCCATGTTCTAACTATCGATACACTACACTATTCTACCACAGCTCTACTCTACCACTACTCTACCACTACTCTACTCCTACCACTACTCTAACATAGGTTACTGTGATTAGCATGAGGTCTACCACTAGAACTATTCTACCACTACTCTACCACTACACTATCTGAAATGGGCACAAGTTCTAAACTACTCTAATCTACCACTACACTATTCTATTTACAGTAGCTATCTACCACTACACTATTCTACCCTCTCTTTGAGGACTACTCCTACTCCTAAGAACTAAACTATTCTAACTCTAACTCTAATACCACATTCTACTGTTGACTACAACATATTCTACCACTACTCTACTCTACCACTACACTGACTCTACCACTACACTATTCTACCACACTCTACCACTACTCTACTCTACCACAATTCTAAAATTGCGCCTCTACCACTACTCTACCACTACTCTACTCTACCACTACAAAGATCTACCATTATTTTCTACCATTACTTTACCAGACTCTAATGTGTTATATTCTCCTTCATTCCTTTCACATTTCCACAATCTTCAAAGTACTTTCAAATCTTCCAAGAATATGCATATCCTTGATTCAGGGCCTGAGCTACAGGCAGGTAGATTTGGGTATGTAATTTTTAGGGAACATTTAAAAAAAGGGGTGGATCCTTAATCCTTAATGTATTCTACGAAGAGGATATCCTGTAACTGACAATGTTAGTTAGACCCACCCAGGTCAGATTAGGTAAGCGCTGTGCTGTGATGTGACATACTGCACTCCTCCAGATGTGCCCTAGCCCCAAAATCCCCAGGTTGGTGGGAAGAGCACGGAGGTCACTGAAAATATATTAAATCAAACCCACGCTGCAAAGTACCAGTGTTTCATTTTACATTTTACATTTAAGTCATTTAGCAGACGCTCTTATCCAGAGCGACTTACAAATTGGTGCATTCACCTTATGACATCCAGTGGAACAGTCACTTTACAATAGTGCATCTAAAACTTAAGGGGGTGAGGGGATTACTTATCCATCCTAGGTATTCTTTAAAGAGGTGGGGTTTCGGCACCATACAAAAACACACAATGTAGTGTGATCAGCTAACGCAGTACAGGGACATTTTTCCACTAAATGTTTTGATTGAATCTAGTTGTGAATGATCCTGACACAGAATAATAAAACATAATGAAACAATTAAACACATATTTTTCATATGCACAGGGCACAGTGTAGTGTACACAGTATTTGTAGTGTAGTGTACACAGTATTTGTAGTGTAGTGTAGTGTACACATTAGTTGTAGTGTAGTGTACACAGTATTTGTAGTATAGTGTACACAGTATTTGTAGTGTAGTGTACACAGTATTTGTAGTGTAGTGTAGTGTACACAGTATTTGTAGTGTAGTTCTAGTATGTGTCAGTGTACACATTAGTTGTAGTGTAGTGTACACAGTATTTGCAGTGTAGTCTAGTATAGTGTAGTGTACACATTAGTTGTAGTGTAGTGTACACAGTATGTGTAGTGTAGTGTACACAGTATTTGTAGTGTAGTGTAGTAGAAGTGGAGTAGTAATGTAGTGTAGTAGTAGTGTAGTGTAGTCATAGTGTAGTGTAGTGTAGTCATAGTGTAGTGTAGTGTAGTGCAGTAGTAGTGTAGTGTAGTGTAGTGTAGTGTAGTAGTAGTGTAGTGTAGTCATAGTGTAGTGTATTGTAGTGTAGTCATAGTGTAGTGCAGTAGTAGTGTAGTGTAGTCGTAGTCGTAGTGTAGTGTAGTGTAGTGCAGTAGCAGTGTAGTGTAGTCGTAGTGTAGTAGTAGTGTAGTGTAGTGTAGTAGTGGTGTATTGTAGTAGTAGTGTAGTGCAGTGTAGTAGTAGTGTAGTAGTAGTGTAGTGTAGTGTAGTAGTAGTGTTTTGTAGTGTAGTGTAGTCATAGTGTAGTGTAGTAGTAGTGTAGTGTAGAGCAGTGTATTGTAGTGTAGGGTAGAGTGTAGAGCAGTGTAGAGTGTAGTGTAGTAGTAGTGTAGTGGTAGGGCAGTGTAGTGTGGTAGTAGTGTAGTGTGGGGTAGAGTGTACAGTAGAGTAGTGTAGAGTAGTAGTAGTGTAGGGTAGTGTAGTGTAGGGTGTAGGGTAGTGTAGTAGTGTAGTGTCGAGTAGTGTAGTGTAGTGTAGTGTAGTGGTAGAGTGTAGGGTAGTGTAGTGTAGTATAGGGTAGAGTGTAGAGTAGAGTAGTGTAGTGTAGTGTAGTAGTGTAGTGTCGAGTAGTGTCGTGTAGTGTAGTATAGGGTAGAGTGTAGGGTAGTGTAGTGTAGTGTAGTAAAGGGTAGTGTAGTGTAGAGTAGGGTAGTGTAGTGTAGGGTAGAGTAGAGTAGTGTAGTGGTAGTGTAGTATAGTGTAGGGTAATGTAGGGTAGGGTTAGTGTAGTGTAGTGTAGTGTAGTGTAGTGTAGTGTAGTGTAGTGTAGTGTAGTGTAGTGTAGTGTAGTATAGGGTAGAGTGTAGGGTAGTGTAGTATAGGGTAGAGTGTAGTGTAGAGTAGAGTAGTGTAGTGTAGTAGTGTAGTGTCGAGTAGTGTCGTGTAGTGTAGTATAGGGTAGAGTGTAGGGTAGTGTAGTGTAGGGTAGAGTAGTGTAGTGTAGTAAAGGGTAGTGTAGTGTAGAGTAGGGTAGTGTAGTGTAGGGTAGAGTGAAGTGTAGAGTAGAGTAGTGGTAGTGTAGTATAGTGTAGTGTAGTGTAGGGTAATGTAGGGTAGGGTTAGTGTAGGGTAGAGTAGTGTAGTGGTAGTGTAGGGTAGGGTAGGGTTAGTGTAGAGTAGGGTAGGGTAATGTAGGGTAGTGTAGGGTAGGGTAGAATAGTGTAGGGTAGTGTAGAGTAGTGTAGGGTAGTGTAGGGTAATGTAGGGTAGGGTTAGTGTAGGGTAGAGTAGTGTAGTGGTAGTGTAGGGTAGGGTAGGGTTAGTGTAGTGTAGAGTAGGGTAGGGTAATGTAGGGTAATGTAGTGTAGTGGAGGACATTGTACCTTGTGAATTCTTCTATTAAAGCTTTAAAGAGTAGGTTGAAAGCCAGGGGGAGGTGGGGGGGCAGTTAGGGAACCACTGGTGGAGACGATATAATTCATTATGTATTTTCTGTCATCATAAGCAGCATGTGTGTCTGACAAACCCCATAAATAATGTTTCTCTGATGACAAACCCCATAAATAATGTTTCTCTGACAAACCCCATAAATAATGTTTCTCTGATGACAAACCCCATAAATAATGTTTCTCTGACAAACCCCATAAATAATGTTTCTCTGATGACAAACGCCACATAGGACATGCTGTAGAAAACAGTAATATGCTGACAATATGGAGCATGGGGAGGACAGGAGGAGTCATGGTAACAGATCAAGCTGTTCCTGGAAGACGCCACGGCTGCGTCCCAAGTAGAATTTCCTATATAGTGCACTACTTTTGACCAGGGCAGATAGGGCTGAGAAGCAGCCTGGGCGCTCCCTCTCTCTCTGCCCCCCACCTAACCACCTCCACCTCACAGCTCCCTCCTTGATATACAGTCAGGCTACTGCCCTCTGTGGGAGAAAAGCATAGAATTCATTTATCTGAAGACAACAGGGCAGGTTGGACTGGCCAACCGAGCAAATGCCAGATGGGCTGGTCCATTTTTAGCCCAGTGGACACGTCTAACTTTTTAATCTGGCTGTTAATGGGGACCTCAAGGAAAACAATAGGCCGATTTTGGGGCCTGAAAGGAGAAAATTGTCTGTTGTGTTTGAAATACCAGGGCCGATTTCTGGTCCCGGTCTGCCCCTGCAACAAGGTGTGACGGCTGGCCAATTCAATTAGGTGGCTCATGTAGCATGAACAAAGAAGGGACAAACACACGCAACCCTATTGAGATAAACACTGGTAGAACCCTGGAGGGACAGATTAGAGTCAACATACTCTACTACAGCAGGGCCTGCTGTTCGTGGTCATCAATTTTGATGAATATTCAATAAATAATACATTTTGATGAATGGCATCTTCCACGCGAACCTCAGCTGGGAGTATCCCTGTGGAGCTTCAGTAAGCATAGCCAGTACAAAATGGGTAGCTACAGTACACTCAGTGGTATATATGATGTCTTAGCAGCAGGGAGGTACAGTGGTATATATGATGTCTTAGTAGCA
>NW_025754018.1:0-9772 GCF_021184085.1 Oncorhynchus gorbuscha | reverse complement strand
AATAACAGATAGTCCTTACTGCTACTAGCCCATAGAAACACGTTATAATAACAGATAGTCCTTACTGCTACTAGCCCACACAAACACATTGAATAACAGCTAGTCCTTACTGCTATTAGCCCATAGAAACACATTGAATAACAGATAGTCCTTACTGCTATTAGCCCACACAAACACATTGAATAACAGCTAGTCCTTACTGCTATTAGAAACACATTGAATAACAGCTAGTCCTTACTGCTACTAGCCCACACAAACACATTGAATAACAGCTAGTCCTTACTGCTATTAGCCCACACAAACACACTGAATAACAGCTAGTCCTTACTGCTATTAGCCCACACAAACACATTGAATAACAGCTAGTCCTTACTGCTATTAGAAACACATTGAATAACAGCTAGTCCTTACTGCTACTAGCCCACACAAACACATTGAATAACAGCTAGTCCTTACTGCTACTAGCCCATAGAAACACATTGAATAACAGATAGTCCTTACTGCTATTAGCCCATAGAAACACATTGAATAACAGCTAGTCCTTACTGCTATTAGAAACACATTGAATAACAGCTAGTCCTTACGCTACTAGCCCACACAAACACATTGAATAACAGCTAGTCCTTACTGCTACTGTAGAAACACATTGAATAACAGCTAGTCCTTACTGCTACTAGCCCACCCAAACACATTGAATAACAGCTAGTCCTTACTGCTATTAGAAACACACTGAATAACAGATAGTCCTTACTGCTACTAGCCCACACAAACACATTGAATAACAGCTAGTCCTTACTGCTACTAGCCCATAGAAACACATTGAATAACAGATAGTCCTTACTGCTACTAGCCCATAGAAACACATTGAATAACAGATAGTCCTTACTGCTACTAGCCCATACAAACACATTGAATAACAGCTAGTCCTTACTGCTACTAGCCCATAGAAACACATTGAATAACAGATAGTCCTTACTGCTACTAGCCCATAGAAACACATTGAATAACAGATAGTCCTTACTGCTACTAGCCCATAGAAACACATTGAATAACAGCTAGTCCTTACTGCTACTAGCCCATAGAAACACATTGAATAACAGATAGTCCTTACTGCTACTAGCCCATACAAACACATTGAATAACAGCTAGTCCTTACTGCTACTAGCCCATAGAAACACATTGAATAACAGATAGTCCTTACTGCTACTAGCCCATAGAAACACATTGAATAACAGATAGTCCTTACTGCTACTAGCCCATAGAAACACATTGAATAACAGCTAGTCCTTACTGCTACTAGCCCATAGAAACACATTGAATAACAGATAGTCCTTACTGCTACTAGCCCATACAAACACATTGAATAACAGATAGTCCTTACTGCTACTAGCCCATAGAAACACATTGAATAACAGATAGTCCTTACTGCTACTAGCCCATACAAACACATTGAATAACAGCTAGTCCTTACTGCTACTAGCCCATACAAACACATTGAATAACAGATAGTCCTTACTGCTATTAGAAACACATTGAATAACAGCTAGTCCTTACTTCTACTAGCCCATACAAACACATTGAATAACAGATAGTCCTTACTGCTACTAGCCCATAGAAACACATTGAATAACAGCTAGTCCTTACTGCTACTAGCCCACACAAACACATTGAATAACAGCTAGTCCTTACTGCTACTAGCCCATACAAACACATTGAATAACAGCTAGTCCTTACTGCTACTAGAAACACACTGAATAACAGATAGTCCTTACTGCTACTAGCCCACACAAACACATTGAATAACAGCTAGTCCTTACTGCTATTAGCCCACACAAACACATTGAATAACAGATAGTCCTTACTGCTACTAGCCCATACAAACACATTGAATAACAGCTAGTCCTTACTGCTACTAGCCCATAGAAACACATTGAATAACAGATAGTCCTTACTGCTACTAGCCCATACAAACACATTGAATAACAGATAGTCCTTACTGCTACTAGCCCATAGAAACACATTGAATAACAGCTAGTCCTTACTGCTATTAGCCCATACAAACACATTGAATAACAGCTAGTCCTTACTGCTACTAGCCCATAGAAACACATTGAATAACAGATAGTCCTTACTGCTACTAGCCCATAGAAACACATTGAATAACAGATAGTCCTTACTGCTACTAGCCCATACAAACACATTGAATAACAGCTAGTCCTTACTGCTACTAGCCCATAGAAACACATTGAATAACAGATAGTCCTTACTGCTACTAGCCCATAGAAACACATTGAATAACAGATAGTCCTTACTGCTACTAGCCCATAGAAACACATTGAATAACAGCTAGTCCTTACTGCTACTAGCCCATAGAAACACATTGAATAACAGATAGTCCTTACTGCTACTAGCCCATACAAACACATTGAATAACAGCTAGTCCTTACTGCTACTAGCCCATAGAAACACATTGAATAACAGATAGTCCTTACTGCTACTAGCCCATAGAAACACATTGAATAACAGCTAGTCCTTACTGCTACTAGCCCATAGAAACACATTGAATAACAGATAGTCCTTACTGCTACTAGCCCATAGAAACACATTGAATAACAGATAGTCCATACTGCTACTAGCCCATAGAAACACATTGAATAACAGATAGTCCTTACTGCTACTAGCCCATACAAACACATTGCATAACAGCTAGTCCTTACTGCTACTAGCCCATACAAACACATTGAATAACAGATAGTCCTTACTGCTATTAGAAACACATTGAATAACAGCTAGTCCTTACTTCTACTAGCCCATACAAACACATTGAATAACAGATAGTCCTTACTGCTACTAGCCCATAGAAACACATTGAATAACAGCTAGTCCTTACTACTACTAGCCCATACAAACACATTGAATAACAGCTAGTCCTTACTGCTATTAGCCCACAGAAACACATTGAATAACAGCTAGTCCTTACTGCTATTAGCCGATAGAAACACATTGAATAACAGCTAGTCCTTACTGCTACTAGCCCACACAAACACATTGAATAACAGATAGTCCTTACTGCTACTAACCCACACAAACACATTGAATAACAGATAGTCCTTACTGCTACTAGCCCATAGAAACACATTGAATAACAGCTAGTCCTTACTGCTACTAGCCCATAGAAACACATTGAATAACAGCTAGTCCTTACTGCTACTAGCCCATAGAAACACATTGAATAACAGATAGTCCTTACTGCTACTAGCCCATACAAACACATTGAATAACAGCTAGTCCTTACTGCTACTAGCCCATAGAAACACATTGAATAACAGATAGTCCTTACTGCTACTAGCCCATAGAAACACATTGAATAACAGATAGTCCTTACTGCTACTAGCCCATACAAACACATTGAATAACAGCTAGTCCTTACTGCTACTAGCCCATACAAACACATTGAATAACAGATAGTCCTTACTGCTATTAGAAACACATTGAATAACAGATAGTCCTTACTGCTACTAGCCCATACAAACACATTGAATAACAGCTAGTCCTTACTGCTACTAGCCCACACAAACACATTGAATAACAGCTAGTCCTTACTGCTACTAGCCCATACAAACACATTGAATAACAGCTAGTCCTTACTGCTACTAGAAACACACTGAATAACAGATAGTCCTTACTGCTACTAGCCCACACAAACACATTGAATAACAGCTAGTCCTTACTGCTATTAGCCCACACAAACACATTGAATAACAGATAGTCCTTACTGCTACTAGCCCATACAAACACATTGAATAACAGCTAGTCCTTACTGCTACTAGCCCATAGAAACACATTGAATAACAGATAGTCCTTACTGCTACTAGCCCATACAAACACATTGAATAACAGCTAGTCCTTACTGCTATTAGCCCATACAAACACATTGAATAACAGCTAGTCCTTACTGCTACTAGCCCATAGAAACACATTGAATAACAGCTAGTCCTTACTGCTACTAGCCCATAGAAACACATTGAATAACAGATAGTCCTTACTGCTACTAGCCGATACAAACACATTGAATAACAGCTAGTCCTTACTGCTACTAGCCCATAGAAACACATTGAATAACAGATAGTCCTTACTGCTACTAGCCCATAGAAACACATTGAATAACAGATAGTCCTTACTGCTACTAGCCCATAGAAACACATTGAATAACAGCTAGTCCTTACTGCTACTAGCCCATAGAAACACATTGAATAACAGATAGTCCTTACTGCTACTAGCCCATAGAAACACATTGAATAACAGCTAGTCCTTACTGCTACTAGCCCATAGAAACACATTGAATAACAGATAGTCCTTACTGCTACTAGCCCATAGAAACACATTGAATAACAGATAGTCCTTACTGCTACTAGCCCATAGAAACACATTGAATAACAGCTAGTCCTTACTGCTACTAGCCCATAGAAACACATTGAATAACAGATAGTCCTTACTGCTACTAGCCCATACAAACACATTGAATAACAGCTAGTCCTTACTGCTACTAGCCCATAGAAACACATTGAATAACAGATAGTCCTTACTGCTACTAGCCCATAGAAACACATTGAATAACAGATAGTCCTTACTGCTACTAGCCCATACAAACACATTGAATAACAGCGAGTCCTTACTGCTACTAGCCCATACAAACACATTGAATAACAGATAGTCCTTACTGCTATTAGAAACACATTGAATAACAGCTAGTCCTTACTTCTACTAGCCCATACAAACACATTGAATAACAGATAGTCCTTACTGCTACTAGCCCATAGAAACACATTGAATAACAGCTAGTCCTTACTACTACTAGCCCATACAAACACATTGAATAACAGCTAGTCCTTACTGCTATTAGCCCACAGAAACACATTGAATAACAGCTAGTCCTTACTGCTATTAGCCGATAGAAACACATTGAATAACAGCTAGTCCTTACTGCTACTAGCCCACACAAACACATTGAATAACAGATAGTCCTTACTGCTACTAACCCACACAAACACATTGAATAACAGCTAGTCCTTACTGCTATTAGCCCATAGAAACACATTGAATAACAGCTAGTCCTTACTGCTATTAGCCCACAGAAACACATTGAATAACAGCTAGTCCTTACTGCTATTAGCCCATACAAACACATATGAATAACAGATAGTCCTTACTGCTACTAGCCCATACAAACACATTGAATAACAGCTAGCCCTTACTGCTACTAGCCCATAACAAACACATTGAATAACAGATAGTCCTTACTGCTATTAGAAACACATTGAATAACAGCTAGTCCTTACTTCTACTAGCCCATACAAACACATTGAATAACAGATCCTTACTGCTACTAGCCCATAGAAACACATTGAATAACAGCTAGTCCTTACTGCTACTAGCCCACACAAACACATTGAATAACAGCTAGTCCTTACTGCTACTAGCCCATACAAACACATTGAATAACAGCTAGTCCTACCAAGTACTAGAAACACACTGAATAACAGATAGTCCTTACTACTAGCCCACACAAACACATTGAATAACAGCTAGTCCTTACTGCTATTAGCCCACACAAACACATTGAATAACAGATAGTCCTTACTGCTACTAGCCCATACAAACACATTGAATAACAGCTGGTCCTTACTGCTACTAGCCCGATAGAAACACATTGAATAACAGATAGTCATTACTGCTACTAGCCCATACAAACACATTGAATAACAGATAGTCCTTACTGCTACTAGCCCATAGAAACACATTGAATAACAGCTAGTCCTTACTGCTATTAGCCCATACAAACACATTGAATAACAGCTAGTCCTTACTGCTACTAGCCCATAGAAACACATTGAATAACAGATAATCCTTACTGCTACTAGCCCATAGAAACACATTGAATAACAGATAGTCCTTACTGCTACTAGCCCATACAAACACATTGGAACAGCTGGTCCTTACTGCTACTAGCCCATAGAAACACATTGAATAACAGATAGTCCTTACTGCTACTAGCCCATAGAAACACATTGAATAACAGATAGTCCTTACTGCTACTAGCCCATAGAAACACATTGAATAACAGCTAGTCTCTTACTGCTACTAGCCCATAGAAACACATTGAATAACAGATAGTCCTTACTGCTACTAGCCCATACAAACACATTGAATAACAGCTAGTCCTTACTGCTACTAGCCCATAGAAACACATTGAATAACAGATAGTCCTTACTGCTACTGGCCCATAGAAACACATTGAATAACAGCTAGTCCTTACTGCTACTAGCCCATAGAAACACATTGAATAACAGATAGTCCTTACTGCTACTAGCCCATAGAAACACATTGAATAACAGATAGTCCATACTGCTACTAGCCCTTGAAACACATTGAATAACAGATAGTCCTTACTGCTACTAGCCCATACAAACACATTGCATAACAGCTAGTCCTTACTGCTACTAGCCCATACAAACACATTGAATAACAGATAGTCCTTACTGCTATTAGAAACACATTGAATAACAGCTAGTCCTTACTTCTACTAGCCCATACAAACACATTGAATAACAGATAGTCCTTACTGCTACTAGCCCCATAGAAACACATTGAATAACAGCTAGTCCTTACTACTACTAGCCCATACAAACACATTGAATAACAGCTAAGTCCTTACTGCTATTAGCCCACAGAAACACATTGAATAACAGCTAGTCCTTACTGCTATTAGCCGATAGAAACACATTGAATAACAGCTAGTCCTACTGCTACTAGCCCACAAACACATTGAATAACAGATAGTCCTTACTGCTACTAACCCACACAAACACATTGAATAACAACAGATAGTCCTTACTGCTACTAGCCCATAGAAACACATTGAATAACAGTAGTCTTACTGCTCTTTGTATGAAACACATTGAATAACATTGGTCCTTACTGCTACTAGCCCATAGAAACACATTGAATAACAGATAGTCCTTACTGCTACTAGCCCATACAAACACATTGAATAACAGCTAGTCCTTACTGCTACTAGCCCATAGAAACACATTGAATAACAGATAGTCCTTACTGCTACTAGCCCATAAGGCATTGAATAACAGATAGTCCTTACTGCTGCTAGCCCATACAAACACATTGAATAACAGCTAGTCCTTTATAACCCATACAAACACATTAGATAACAGATAGTCCTTGCTGCTATTGAAACACATTGAATAACAGCTAGTCCTTACTTCTGCTAAGCCCCATACAAACACATTGAATAACAGCTGGAGTCCTTGCTACTAGCCCACACAAACCCATTGAATAACAGCTAGTCCTTATAATACTATTATACAAACACATTGAATGGCAGCTAGTCCTTACTGCTACTAGAAACACAGACATAGATGGTGCCCCTGCTACTAGCCACACAAACACATTGAATAACAATAGTCCTTACTGCTATTAGGCCACACAACTTGCATTGAATAAGATAGTCCTTACTGCTATAGCCCATACCGACACATTGAATAACAGCTAGTCCTTACTGCTACTATTACTTGAAACACGTTGAATAACAGATAGTCCTTACCTTCTGCTTCATACAAACACATTGAATAACAGCTAGTCCTTACTACTAGCCCTTAGAAACACATTGAATAACAGATAGTCCTTACTGCTACTAGCCCATGAAACACATTGAATAACAGATAGTGCTTACTGCTACTAGCCCATACAAACACATTGGATAACGGCTAGTCATACCTTTCTAGCCCATAGAAACACATTGAATAACAGATAGTCCTTACTGCTACTAGCCCATAGAAACACATTGAATAACAGATAGTCCTTACTGCTACTAGCCCATAGAAACACATTGAATAACAGCTAGTCCTTACTGCTACTAGCCCATAGAAACACATTGAATAACAGATAGTCCTTACTGCTACTAGCCCATACAAACACATTGAATAACAGCTAGTCCTTACTGCTACTAGCCCATAGAAACACATTGAATAACAGATAGTCCTTACTGCTACTAGCCCATAGAAACACATTGAATAACAGATAGTCCTTACTGCTACTAGCCCATAGAAACACATTGAATAACAGCTAGTCCTTACTGCTACTAGCCCATAGAAACACATTGAATAACAGATAGTCCTTACTGCTACTAGCCCATACAAACACATTGAATAACAGCTAGTCCTTACTGCTACTAGCCCATAGAAACACATTGAATAACAGATAGTCCTTACTGCTACTAGCCCATAGAAACACTGCTACTATGCTACTAGCAAAAACACATTGAATAACAGCGAGTCCTTACTGCTACTAGCCCATACAAACACATTGAATAACAGATAGTCCTTACTGCTATTACAAAACACATTGAATAACAGCTAGTCCTTGCTATACTAGCCCATACAAACACATTGAATAACAGATGGTCCTTACTGCTACTAGCCCATAGAAACACATTGAATAACAGCTAGTCCTTACTACTACTAGCCCATACAAACACATTGAATAACAGCTAGTCCTTACTGCTATTAGCCCACAGAAACACATTGAATAACAGCTAGTCCTTACTGCTATTAGCCGATAGAAACACATTGAATAACAGCTAGTCCTTACTGCTACTAGCCCACACAAACACATTGAATAACAGATAGTCCTTACTGCTACTAACCCACACAAACACATTGAATAACAGCTAGTCCTTACTGCTATTAGCCCATAGAAACACATTGAATAACAGCTAGTCCTTACTGCTATTAGAAACACACTGAATAACAGATAGTCCTTACTGCTATTAGCCCATACAAACACATATAATAACAGATAGTCCTTACTGCTACTAGCCCATACAAACACATTGAATAACAGATAGTCCTTACTGCTATTAGCCCACACAAACACATTGAATAACAGCTAGTCCTTACTGCTATTAGAAACACATTGAATAACAGCTAGTCCTTACTGCTACTAGCCCACACAAACACATTGAATAACAGCTAGTCCTTACTGCTATTAGAAACACATTGAATAACAGCTAGTCCTTACTGCTACTAGCCCACACAAACACATTGAATAACAGCTAGTCCTTACTGCTATTAGAAACACATTGAATAACAGCTAGTCCTTACTGCTATTAGCCCATAGAAACACATTGAATAACAGATAGTCCTTACTGCTATTAGAAACACATTGAATAACAGATAGTCCTTACTGCTACTAGCCCATACAAACACATTGAATAACAGCTAGTCCTTACTGCTACTAGCCCATACAAACACATTGAATAACAGATAGTCCTTACTGCTATTAGAAACACATTGAATAACAGCTAGTCCTTACTGCTATTAGCCCATAGAAACACATTGAATAACAGATAGTCCTTACTGCTATTAGCCCATAGAAACACATTGAATAACAGATAGTCCTTACTGCTATTAGTCCATAGAAACACATTGAATAACAGATAGTCCTTACTGCTATTAGCCCATAGAAACACATTGAATAACAGCTAGTCCTTACTGCTATTAGCCCACAGAAACACATTGAATAAACAGCTAGTCCTTACTGCTATTAGCCCATAGAAACACATTTGAATAACAGATAGTCCTTACTGCTACTAACCCATAGAAACACATTGAATAACATTGAATAATAATGAATAACAGACTTCCATTGATAATAATTGAATAACAGACTTCCACTTCACTTCAATAACAGACTTTCC
>NW_025754017.1:0-9774 GCF_021184085.1 Oncorhynchus gorbuscha | reverse complement strand
TGTAGGGTTATAATGGGGAATAAACCTGATACTCCTAGATGTAGGGTTATAATGGGGGAATAAACCTGATACTCCTAGATGTAGGGTTATAATGGGGAATAAACCTGATACTCCTAGATGTAGGGTTATAATGGGGGAATAAACCTGATACTCCTAGATGTAGGGTTATAATGGGGAATAAACCTGATACTCCTAGATGTAGGGTTATAATGGGGAATAAACCTGATACTCCTAGATGTAGGGTTATAATGGGGGAATAAACCTGATACTCCTAGATGTAGGGTTATAATGGGGAATAAACCTGATACTCCTAGATGTAGGGTTATAATGGGGGAATAAACCTGATACTCCTAGATACCTTCTAGGATGTGGGGGTTATAATGGGGAATAAACCTGATACTCCTAGATGTAGGATTATAATGGGGGAATAAGCCTGATACTCCGAGATGTAGGGTTATAATGGGGGAATAAACCTGATACTCCTAGATGTAGGGTTATAATGGGTGAATAAACCTGATACTCCGAGATGTAGGGTTATAATGGGGAATAAACCTGATACTCCTAGATGTAGGGTTATAATGGGTGAATAAACCTGATACTCCTAGATGTAGGGTTATAATAGGGGAATAAACCTGATACTCCTAGATGTAGGGTTATAATGGGGAATAAACCTGATACTCTTAGATGTAGGGTTATAATGGGGGAATAAAACTGATACCCTAGATGCCAAGCAGATTATAATGGGGGAATAAGCCTGATACTCCGAGATGTAGGGTTATAATGGGGAATAAACCTGATACTCCTAGATGTGTTGTTGTGTATCCATTGGAAACCAAGTCAGCTCTCCCTTGGAGAGCTGGCCTGCTCGCCTCCCTACCACTGAGGAAGTACAGCTCCCGCTCAGCCCAGTCAAAACTGTTCGCTGCCCTGGCCCCCCAATGGTGGAACAAACTCCCTCACGACGCCAGGACAGCGGAGTCAATCACCACCTTCCGGAGACACCTGAAACCCCACCTCTTTAAGGAATACCTAGGATAGGATAAGTAATCCCTCTCACCCCACCCCCCCTAAGTTTTAGATGCACTATTGTTAAGTGACTGTCCCACTGGATGTCATAAGGTGAATGCACCAATTTGTAAGTCGCTCTGGATAAGAGCGTCTGCTAAATGACTTAAATGTAATGTAAATGTGAAGATGGAGGCCTGTTTCATGGTGTCATTTCCTGTCATTTCTAATTGGTTTAGAGGTCAGTAGAAAGCAAAAAGGGAAAGTTCCCATAGAAAGAACCAGCTGTTGTTGCCCCCTCCATCTACATTAGACCAGTGCATTGGGCAGTCAGTGGGTCTGTCCTCATCCATCTACATTAGACCAGACAGTGGGTCTGTCCTCATCCATCTACATTAGACCAGACAGTGGGTCTGTCCTCATCCATCTACATTAGACCAGACAGTGGGTCTGTCCTCATCCATCTACATTAGACCAGTGCATTGGGCAGACAGGGTCTGTCCTCATCCATCTACATTAGACCAGACAGTGGGTCTGTCCTCATCCATCTACATTAGACTAGACAGTGGGTCTGTCCTCATCCATCTACATTAGACCAGTGCATTGGGCAGACAGTGGGTCTGTCCTCATCCATCTACATTAGACTAGACAGTGGGTCTGTCCTCATCCATCTACATTAGACCAGTGCATTGGGCAGACAGTGGTCTGTCCTCATCCATCTACATTAGACTAGACAGTGGGTCTGTCCTCATCCATCTACATTAGACCAGTGCATTGGGCATGACAGTGGGTCTGTCCTCATCCATCTACATTAGACTAGACAGTGGGTCTGTCCTCATCCATCTACATTAGACATAGACAGTGGGTCTGTCCTCATCCATCTACATTAGACCAGTCAGTGTGTCTGTCCTCATCCATCTACATTAGACTAGACAGTGGGCCTGTCCTCATCCATCTACATTAGACCAGTCAGTGTGTCTGTCCTCATCCATCTACATTAGACCAGTCAGTGGGTCTGTCCTCATCCATCTCCATTAGACCAGTCATGTGTCTGTCCTCATCCATCTACATTAGACCAGTCAGTGTATGCTGTCCTCATCCATCACATTAGACCAGTCAGTGGGTCTGTCCTCATCCATCTTGTTTTAGACCAGTCAGTGGGTCTGTCCTCATCCATCTCCATTAGACCAGTACGTGTGTCTGTCCTCATCCATCAAGCGTGCATTGGGCTGTGTGCGTGTATTGGGCTATGTGTGCATTGGGCTAACCCCACACACAGACACTAACCCCACACACAGACACTAACCACACAGACACTAACCCCACACAGACACTAACCCCACACAGACACTAACCCCACACACAGACACTAACCACACAGACACTAACCCCACACACAGACACTAACGCAGGGCCAGCGTGTGCCACAGTAGGGCTGTATGGAGGACCAGCCTCTCTGGTCAACATCCATTACTCTTCAGGGCTGCTTGGCAGGAAGGTTTAAATCCCTCCTCTCTTACACAGAGCAGCCTCCGATGCAGGTACATTAGCAGAACTACACGGACACCTTCCTCAACTACCTGCCATAGTGGCTGACAGAGGTGGGAGAGAAGGAGACATACGGGAGAGAGAGTTAAGAGATATTTGAGAGGACATATAGAGGTGGGAGAGATGGAGACATACGGAGAGAGGTGAGAGAGATGGAGACATACGGAGAGAGAGGGGGAGAGATGGAGACATACGGAGAGAGGGGGAGAGATGGAGACATACGGAGAGAGGGGAGAGATGGGAGACATACGGAGAGAGGGGGAGAGAAGGAGACATACGGAGAGAGGGGAGAGAGAAGGAGACATACGGAGAGAGGGGAGAGAGACGGAGACATACGGAGAGGGGGAGAGATGGAGACATACGGAGAGAGGGGGAGAGAAGGAGACATACGGAGAGAGGGGAGAGAGATGGAGACATACGGAGAGAGGGGGAGAGATGGGAGACATACGGAGAGAGGGGGAGAGATGGAGACATACGGAGAGAGGGGGAGAGAGATGGAGACATACGGAGAGAGGGGAGAGAGATGGAGAGAGAGAAGGAGAGGGGGGGAGATGGAGACATACGGAGAGAGGGGGAGAGATGGAGACATACGGAGAGAGGGGAGAGATGGAGACATACGGAGAGAGGGGGAGAGATGGAGACATACGGAGAGAGGGGGAGAGATGGAGACATACGGAGAGAGGGGGAGAGATGGAGACATACGGAGAGAGGGGGAGAGAGATGGAGACATACGGAGAGAGGGGGAGAGAGATGGAGACATACGGAGAGAGGGGAGAGATGGAGACATACGGAGAGAGGGGAGAGATGGAGACATACGGAGAGAGGGGGAGAGAGATGGAGACATACGGAGAGAGGGGAGAGAGATGGAGAGAGAGAAGGAGAGGGGGAGAGACTGAGAGAGAGAAGGAGGAGGGGGAAGAGACAGAGAGAGAGAAGGAGAGGGGGGAAAGACAGAGAGAGAGAAGGAGAGGGGGGAAGAGATGGAGACATACAGAGAGAGGGGGAGAAATGGAGACATACGGAGAGAGAGGGAGAGAGACGGAGACATACGGAGAGGGGAGAGATGGAGACATACGGAGAGAGGGGGAGAGAAGGAGACATACGGAGAGAGGGGGAGAGAGATGGAGACATACGGAGAGAGGGGGAGAGATGGAGACATACGGAGAGAGGGGGAGAGATGGAGACATACGGAGAGAGGGGGAGAGAGATGGAGACATACGGAGAGAGGAGAGAGATGGAGAGAGAGAAGGAGAGGGGGGAGAGATGGAGACATACGGAGAGAGGGGGAGAGATGGAGACATACGGAGAGAGGGGGAGAGATGGAGACATACGGAGAGAGGGGGAGAGATGGAGACATACGGAGAGAGGGGGAGAGATGGAGACATACGGAGAGAGGGGGGAGAGAGATGGAGACATACGGAGAGAGGGGAGAGATGGAGACATACGGAGAGAGGGGGAGAGATGGAGACATACGGAGAGAGGGGGAGAGAGATGGAGACATACGGAGAGAGGGGGAGAGAGATGGAGAGAGAGAAGGAGAGGGGGGAGAGACTGAGAGAGAGAAGGAGAGGGGGGAAGAGACAGAGAGAGAGAAGGAGAGGGGGAAAGACAGAGAGAGAGAAGGAGAGGGGGGAAGAGATGGAGACATACAGAGAGAGGGGGAGAAATGGAGACATACGGAGAGAGGGGAGAGATGGAGACATACGGAGAGAGGGGGAGAGAAGGAGACATACGGAGAGAGGGGGAAGAGAAGGAGACATACGGAGAGAGGGGGAGAGATGGAGACATACAGAGAGAGGGGGAAGAGAAGGAGACATACGGAGAGAGGGGGAGAGATGGAGACATACAGAGAGAGGGGGAGATGGAGACATACGGAGAGAGGAGGAGAGATAGGAGACATACAGAGAGAGGGGGAGAGATGGAGACATACGGAGAGAGGAGGGAGAGATGGAGACATACGGAGAGAGGGGAGAGAGATGGAGACATACGGAGAGAGGGGAGAGAGATGGAGACATACGGAGAGAGGGGGAGAGATGGAGACATACGGAGAGAGGGGGGAGAGATGGAGAGAGAAGGAGAGGGGGGGGGACAGAGAGAGAAGGAGAGGGGGGAAGAGACAGAGAGAGAAGAAGGAGAGGGGAAAAGACAGAGAGAGAGAAGGAGAGGGGGGGAAGAGACGGAGAGAGAAGGAGAGTGGGGGAAGAGATGGAGAGAGAGGAGAGAGAGGGGCGAAGAGACGGAGAGAGAGGAGATGGAGACGGAGAGAGAGAAGAGAGAGGGGGAAGAGACAGAGAGAGAGAGAAGGAGAGGGGAGAAGAGACAGAGAGAGAGAAGGAGAGAGAGAAGGAGACGGGGAAGAGACTGAGAGGGGGGAAGAGACGGAGAGAGAGAAGGAGAGGGGGGAAGAGACAGAGAGAGAGAAGGAGAGGGGGGAAGAGACAGAGAGAAAGAAGGAGAGGGGGGGGAGAAAGGAAGATAAGGAGAGAGACTATCAAGCTGACAGAATGATCTAGAATAGATAAAAATAGATTAGTGTGGTGGGGTCTTCTCTGACACAGAGACAACAGGACTGACTGTAGCACCACCCTGACATAACCCTGTTACACCTTAACAAGGCACACTGGAGACGGCGTGTTGGGGTTTCATCGTGTGTGGGGCTTGGCATGCGGGGTTTGGCGTGCGGGGCTTCAAGGTTAAGGCTTCAGCGTGCAGAGCTTGGCTGTTTGGAGCTCTGTGCGTGGGGCTGTTTGGAGCTCTGTGCGTGGGGCTGTTTGGAGCTCTGTGCGTGGGGCTGTTTGGAGCTCTGTGCGTGGGGCTGTTTGGAGCTCTGTGCGTGGGGCTGTTTGGAGCTCTGTGCGTGGGGCTGTTTGGCGCTCTGTGCGTGGGGCTGTTTGGAGCTCTGTGCGTGGGGCTGTTTGGAGCTCTGTGCGTGGGGCTGTTTGGAGCTCTGTGCGTGGGGCTGTTTGGAGCTCTGTGCGTGGGGCTGTTTGGAGCTCTGTGCGTGGGGCTGTTTGGAGCTCTGTGCGTGGGGCTGTTTGGAGCTCTGTGCGTGGGGCTGTTTGGAGCTCTGTGCGTGGGGCTGTTTGGAGCTCTGTGCGTGGGGCTGTTTGGAGCTCTGTGCGTGGGGCTGTTTGGAGCTCTGTGCGTGGGGCTGTTTGGAGCTCTGTGCGTGGGGCTGTTTGGAGCTCTGTGCGTGGGGCTGTTTGGAGCTCTGTGCGTGGGGCTGTTTGGAGCTCTGTGCGTGGGGCTGTTTGGAGCTCTGTGCGTGGGGCTGTTTGGAGCTCTGTGCGTGGGGCTGTTTGGAGCTCTGTGCGTGGGGCTGTTTGGAGCTCTGTGCGTGGGGCTGTTTGGAGCTCTGTGCGTGGGGCTGTTTGGAGCTCTGTGCGTGGGGCTGTTTGGAGCTCTGTGCGTGGGGCTGTTTGGAGCTCTGTGCGTGGGGCTGTTTGGAGCTCTGTGCGTGGGGCTGTTTGGAGCTCTGTGCGTGGGGCTGTTTGGAGCTCTGTGCGTGGGGCTGTTTGGAGCTCTGTGCGTGGGGCTGTTTGGAGCTCTGTGCGTGGGGCTGTTTGGCGCTCTGTGCGTGGGGCTGTTTGGAGCTCTGTGCGTGGGGCTGTTTGGAGCTCTGTGCGTGGGGCTGTTTGGAGCTCTGTGCGTGGGGCTGTTTGGAGCTCTGTGCGTGGGGCTGTTTGGAGCTCTGTGCGTGGGGCTGTTTGGAGCTCTGTGCGTGGGGCTGTTTGGAGCTCTGTGCGTGGGGCTGTTTGGAGCTCTGTGCGTGGGGCTGTTTGGCGCTCTGTGCGTGGGGCTGTTTGGAGCTCTGTGCGTGGGGCTGTTTGGCGCTCTGTGCGTGGGGCTGTTTGGAGCTCTGTGCGTGGGGCTGTTTGAGCGCTCTGTGCGTGGGGCTGTTTGGAGCTCTGTGCGTGGGGCTGTTTGGAGCTCTGTGCGTGGGGCTGTTTGGAGCTCTGTGCGTGGGGCTGTTTGGAGCTCTGTGCGTGGGGCTGTTTGGAGCTCTGTGCGTGGGGCTGTTTGGAGCTCTGTGCGTGGGGCTGTTTGGAGCTCTGTGCGTGGGGCTGTTTGGCGCTCTGTGCGTGGGGCTGTTTGGAGCTCTGTGCGTGGGGCTGTTTGGAGCTCTGTGCGTGGGGCTGTTTGGAGCTCTGTGCGTGGGGCTGTTTGGCGCTCTGTGCGTGGGGCTGTTTGGAGCTCTGTGCGTGGGGCTGTTTGGAGCTCTGTGCGTGGGGCTGTTTGGAGCTCTGTGCGTGGGAGCTGTTTGGAGCTCTGTGCGTGGGGCTGTTTGGCGCTCTGTGCGTGGGGCTGTTTGGAGCTCTGTGCGTGGGGCTGTTTGGAGCTCTGTGCGTGGGGCTGTTTGGAGCTCTGTGCGTGGGGCTGTTTGGAGCTCTGTGCGTGGGGCTGTTTGGAGCTCTGTGCGTGGGGCTGTTTGGAGCTCTGTGCGTGGGGCTGTTTGGAGCTCTGTGCGTGGGGCTGTTTGGGCTCTGTGCGTGGGGCTGTTTGGAGCTCTGTGCGTGGGGCTGTTTGGCGCTCTGTGCGTGGGAGCTGTTTGGAGCTCTGTGCGTGGGGGCTGTTTGGAGCTCTGTGCGTGGGGCTGTTTGGAGCTCTGTGCGTGGGGCTGTTTGGCGCTCTGTGCGTGGGGCTGTTTGGAGCTCTGTGCGTGGGGCTGTTTGGAGCTCTGTGCGTGGGGCTGTTTGGAGCTCTGTGCGTGGGGCTGTTTGGAGCTCTGTGCGTGGGGCTGTTTGGAGCTCTGTCGTGGGCTGTTTGGAGCTCTGTGCGTGGGGCTGTTTGGAGCTCTGTGCGTGGGGCTGTTTGGCGCTCTGTGCGTGGGGCTGTTTGGAGCTCTGTGCGTGGGGCTGTTTGGCGCTCTGTGCGTGGGGCTGTTTGGAGCTCTGTGCGTGGGGCTGTTTGGAGCTCTGTGCGTGGGGCTGTTTGGAGCTCTGTGCGTGGGGCTGTTTGGAGCTCTGTGCGTGGGGCTGTTTGGAGCTCTGTGCGTGGGGCTGTTTGGAGCTCTGTGCGTGGGGCTGTTTGGAGCTCTGTGCGTGGGGCTGTTTGGAGCTCTGTGCGTGGGGCTGTTTGGAGCTCTGTGCGTGGGGCTGTTTGGAGCTCTGTGCGTGGGGCTGTTTGGCGCTCTGTGTGTAGGGCTGTTTGGAGCTCTGTGCGTGGGGCTGTTTGGAGCTCTGTGCGTGGGGCTGTTTGGCGCTCTGTGCGTGGGGCTGTTTGGAGCTCTGTGCGTGGGGCTGTTTGGCGCTCTGTGCGTGGGGCTGTTTGGAGCTCTGTGCGTGGGGCTGTTTGGAGCTCTGTGCGTGGGGCTGTTTGGCGCTCTGTGCGTGGGGCTGTTTGGCGCTCTGTGCGTGGGGCTGTTTGGCGCTCTGTGCGTGGGGCTGTTTGGCGCTCTGTGCGTGGGGCTGTTTGGCGCTCTGTGCGTGGGGCTGTTTGGCGCTCTGTGCGTGGGGCTGTTTGGCGCTCTGTGCGTGGGGCTGTTTGAGCTCTGTGCGTGGGAGCTGTTTGGCGCTCTGTGCGTGGGGCTGTTTGGAGCTCTGTGCGTGGGGCTGTTTGGCGCTCTGTGCGTGGGGCTGTTTGGCGCTCTGTGCGTGGGGCTGTTTGGCGCTCTGTGCGTGGGGCTGTTTGGAGCTCTGTGCGTGGGGCTGTTTGGCGCTCTGTGCGTGGGGCTGTTTGGAGCTCTGTGCGTGGGGCTGTTTGGCGCTCTGTGCGTGGGGCTGTTTGGAGCTCTGTGCGTGGGGCTGTTTGGCGCTCTGTGCGTGGGGCTGTTTGGCGCTCTGTGCGTGGGGCTGTTTGGAGCTCTGTGCGTGGGGCTGTTTGGAGCTCTGTGCGTGGGGCTGTTTGGAGCTCTGTGCGTGGGGCTGTTTGGCGCTCTGTGCGTGGGGCTGTTTGGAGCTCTGTGCGTGGGGCTGTTTGGAGCTCTGTGCGTGGGGCTGTTTGGAGCTCTGTGCGTGGGGCTGTTTGGAGCTCTGTGCGTGGGGCTGTTTGGAGCTCTGTGCGTAGGGCTGTTTGGAGCTCTGTGCGTGGGGCTGTTTGGAGCTCTGTGCGTGGGGCTGTTTGGAGCTCTGTGCGTGGGGGCTGTTTGGCGCTCTGTGCGTGGGGCTGTTTGGAGCTCTGTGCGTGGGGCTGTTTGGAGCTCTGTGCGTGGGGCTGTTTGGAGCTCTGTGCGTGCTGGGCTCTGTGCGTGGGGCTGTTTGGCGCTCTGTGCGTGGGGCTGTTTGGCGCTCTGTGCGTGGGGCTGTTTGGCGCTCTGTGCGTGGGGCTGTTTGGCGCTCTGTGCGTGGGGCTGTTTGGAGCTCTGTGCGTGGGGCTGTTTGGAGCTCTGTGCGTGGGGCTGTTTGGAGCTCTGTGCGTGGGGCTGTTTGGAGCTCTGTGCGTGGGGCTGTTTGGAGCTCTGTGCGTTGGGGCTGTTTGGCGCTCTGTGCGTGGGGCTGTTTGGAGCTCTGTGCGTGGGGCTGTTTGGCGCTCTGTGCGTGGGGCTGTTTGGAGCTCTGTGCGTGGGGCTGTTTGGAGCTCTGTGCGTGGGGCTGTTTGGAGCTCTGTGCGTGGGGCTGTTTGGCGCTCTGTGCGTGGGGCTGTTTGGAGCTCTGTGCGTGGGGCTGTTTGGCGCTCTGTGCGTGGGGCTGTTTGGAGCTCTGTGCGTGGGGCTGTTTGGAGCTCTGTGCGTGGGGCTGTTTGGAGCTCTGTGCGTGGGGCTGTTTGGAGCTCTGTGCGTGGGGCTGTTTGGAGCTCTGTGCGTGGGGCTGTTTGGCGCTCTGTGCGTGGGGCTGTTTGGAGCTCTGTGCGTGGGGCTGTTTGGAGCTCTGTGCGTGGGGCTGTTTGGGCTCTGTGCGTGGGGCTGTTTGGCGCTCTGTGCGTGGGGCTGTTTGGAGCTCTGTGCGTGGGGCTGTTTGGAGCTCTGTGCGTGGGGCTGTTTGGAGCTCTGTGCGTGGGGCTGTTTGGCGCTCTGTGCGTGGGGCTGTTTGGAGCTCTGTGCGTGGGGCTGTTTGGAGCTCTGTGCGTGGGGCTGTTTGGAGCTCTGTGCGTGGGGCTGTTTGGCGCTCTGTGCGTGGGGCTGTTTGGAGCTCTGTGCGTGGGGCTGTTTGGAGCTCTGTGTGTAGGGCTGGCAGAGATGGTGCTGAGTAGTGTAGTTCTTACCATGCTGTGTGAAGAGATCACTGTGGACGATGTCGATGAGGCAGTTTAGCTTCTGTTTGACCAGACGACCCAGAGGAACCT
>NW_025754016.1:0-9774 GCF_021184085.1 Oncorhynchus gorbuscha | reverse complement strand
AGGGAGAGATGAGGGAGAAGAGAGAGAGAGAGAAGGGAGAGATGAGGGAGAAGAGAGAGAGAGAGAGAAGGGAGAGATGAGGGAGAAGAGAGAGAGAGAAGGGAGAGATGAGGGAGAAGAGAGAGAGAGAGAAGGGAGAGATGAGGGAGAAGAGAGAGAGAGAGAGAGAAGGGAGAGATGAGGGAGAAGAGAGAGAGAGAGAGAATGGGGAGAGATGGAGGAGAGAGAGAGAAGAGAGGGAGGATGAGAGGAGAGAGAGAGAAGGGAGAGAGGAGGAGATGAGGAGAGAAGAGAGAGAGGAGAGATGAGGGAGAGAGGGAGAGAGAAGGGAGAGATGAGGGAGAAGAGAGAGGGAGAGAGGAGGGAGAAGAGGGAGAAGAGGAGAGGAGAGAAGGGAGAGATGAGGGAGAATGAGAGAGAGAGAGAGAGAAGGGGAGAGATGAGGGAGGAGAGAGAGAGAGAGAGGAGAGAAGAGAGAGAGGAGAGAGAAGGGAGAGATGAGGGAGAAGAGAGAGAGGGCGAGAGATGGAGAGAGAGGGAGAAGGGAGAGATGAGGAGAAGAGAGAGAGGGGGAGAGATGATGGAGAAGAGAGCGAGGGAGAGAGACGGAGAGAGAGGGAGAGAGAAGGGGAGATGATGGAGAAGAGAGAGAGGGAGAGAGAAGGGAGAGATGAGGGAGAAGAGAGAGAGGAGAGAGAGAGAGGAGAGATGAGGGAGAAGAGAGAGAGGGAGAGAGGAGGGAGAGATGAGGGAGAAGAGAGAGAGGGAGAGAGAGGAGAGAAGAGAGAGAGGGAGAGATGAGGGAGAAGAGAGGGAGAGATGAGAGAGAGAGGGAGAGAGAGGGAGAGAGGAGGGAGAGAGAGGGAGAGAGAGGGAGAGGAGAGAGAGGGAGAGAGAGAGGGAGAAGAGAGAGAGAGATGAGAGAGAAGAGAGAGAGGGAGAGAGGAGGGAGAAGGAGCGAGGGAGAGAGAAAGAGGGAGAGAGAGAGGAGAAGAGAGAGGGGGAGAGATGATGAGAAGAGAGAGAGGGCGAGAGAAGAGAGAGATGAGGGAGAAGAGAGGGAGAAGAGAGAGGGAGAAGAGAGAGAGATGAGAGAGAAGAGAGAGAGGGCGAGAGAAGGGAGAGATGAGGGAGAAGAGAGAGGGAGAGAGGAGGGAGAAGAGAGAGAGATGAGGGAGAAGAGAGCGAGGAGAGAGAAAGAGGGAGAGAGAAGGGAGAAGAGAGAGGGGGAGAGAGAAGGGAGAGATGAGGGAGAAGAGAGAGAGGGAGAGAGAAGGAGAGATGAGGGAGAAAGAGAGAGGGAGAGAGAAGGGAGAGATGAGGAGAAGAGAGAGGGGGGAGAGGGAGAGATGAGGGAGAAGAGAGAGAAGGGAGAGATGATGGAGAAGAGAGAGAAGGGAGAGATGATGGAGAAGAGAGAGGGAGAGAGAATGGAGAGATGAGGGAGAAGAGAGAGAGGGAGAGAGGAGGGAGAAAGGAGGGAGAAGAGAGCGAGGGAGAGAGAAAGAGGGAGAGAGAAGGGAGAAGAGAGAGGGGAGAGATGATGGAGAAGAGAGAGGGAGAGAGAATGGAGAAGAGAGAGGGGGAGAGGAGGGAGAGATGAGGGAGAAGAGAGAGAAGGGAGAGATGATGGAGAAGAGAGAGGGAGAGAGAAGGGAGAGATGAGGGAGAAGAGAGAGAGGGAGAGAGAAGGGAGAGATGAGGGAGGAGAGAGGGAGAGAGAAGGGAGAGATGAGGGAGAAGAGAGAGAGGGAGAGAGAAGGGAGGGAGGAGAGAAGGGAGAGATGAGGGAGAAGAGAGAGGGAGAGAGAATGGAGAGATGAGGGAGAAGAGAGAGAGGGAGAGAGAATGGAGAGATGAGGGAGAAGAGAGAGGGAGAGAGGAGGGAGAGATGAGGGAGGAGAGAGGAAGAGATGAGGGAGAAGACAGAGAAGGGAGAGAGGAGGGAGAAGAGAGAGAGAGAGAGGAGGGAGAAGAGAGAGAGAGAGAGGAGGGAGAAGAGAGAGAGGAGGGAGAAGAGAGAGAGGAGGGAGAAGAGAGAGAGGAGGGAGAAGAGAGAGAGGAGGGAGAAGAGAGAGAGGAGGGAGAAGAGAGAGAGGAGGGAGAAGAGAGAGAGGAGGGAGAAGAGAGAGAGGAGGGAGAAGAGAGAGAGGAGGGAGAAGAGAGAGAGGAGGGAGAAGAGAGAGAGGAGGGAGAAGAGAGAGAGGAGGGAGAAGAGAGAGAGAGGGAGAAGAGAGAGAGGAGGGAGAAGAGAGAGGAGAGAGAGGAGGGAGAAGAGAGAGAGGAGGGAGAAGAGAGAGAGGAGGGAGAAGAGAGAGAGGAGGGAGAGAGGGAGAGAGGAGGGAGAAGAGAGGGGGAGAGATGATGAGAAGAGAATGGAGAGATGAGGGAGAAGAGAGAGAATGGAGAGATGAGGAGAAGAGAGAGAATGGAGAGAGAAGGGAGAGATGATGGAGGAGAGAGGGGAGAGAGGGAGAGAGAAGGGAGAGATGAGGGAGAAGAGAGAGAGAGAGAAGGGAGAGATGAGGGAGAAGAGAGAGAGAGAGAAGGGAGAGATGAGGGGAGAAGAGAGAGAGAGAGAAGGGAGAGATGAGGGAGAAGAGAGAGAGAGAGAGGGAGAGATGAGGAGAGAAGGAGAGAAAGGGAGAGATGAGGGAGGAGAGAGGGAGAGAGGAGGGAGAAGAGAGAGAGGGGAGAGAGAAGGGAGAGATGAGGGAGAAGAGAGAGAGGGCGAGAGAAGGGAGAGATGAGGAGAAGAGAGAGAGATGAGAGAGAAGAGAGAGAGGGAGAGAGGAGGAGAAGAGAGCGAGGGAGAGAGAAAGAGGGAGAGAGAAGGGAGAAGAGAGAGGGGGAGAGATGATGGAGAAGAGAGAGAGGGCGAGAGAAGGGAGAGATGAGGGAGAAGAGAGGGAGAAGAGAGAGGGAGAAGAGAGAGAGATGAGAGAGAAGAGAGAGAGGGCGAGAGAAGGGAGAGATGAGGGAGAAGAGAGAAGGAGAGGGAGGAGGGAGAAGAGAGAGAGATGAGGGAGAAGAGAGCGAGGGAGAGAGAAAAGAGGGGAGAGCGAGGAGAAGAGAAAGAGGGAGAGAGAAGGGAGAGAGAGGGAGAAGAGAGAGAGGGAGAGAGAAGGGGAGAGATGAGGGAGAAGAGAGAGAGGAGAGAGAAGGGAGAGATGAGGGAGAAGAGAGAGGGGGGAGAGGGAGAGATGAGGGAGAAGAGAGAGAAGGGAGATGATGGAGAAGAGAGAGAAGGGAGAGATGATGGAGAAGAGAGAGGAGAGAGAATGGAGAGATGAGGGAGAAGAGAGAGAGGGAGAAGAAGAGAGATGAGGGAGGAGAGAGGAAGAGATGAGGGAGAAGACAGAGAAGGGAGAGATGATGGAGAAGAGAGAGGGAGAGAGGAGGGAGAGATGAGGGAGAAGAGAGAGAGGAGAAGACAGAGAGGGAGGAGAAGAGAGAAAGGGAGAGAGATGAGAGGAGAAGAGAGAAAGGGAGAGTGAGATGAGAGAGAGGGAGAGAGAAGGGGAGAAGAGAGAAGAGAGAGAGGAGGGGAGATGAGGGAGAAGAAGAGAGATGAGAGAGAAGAGAGAGAAGGGAAGGGAGAGAAGGGAGAGATGAGGGATGAAGAGAAGAGAGAGAAGGGAGAGATGAGGGAGAAGAGAGAAAGAGATGAGAGAGAGAGAGAGAGAAGGGAGAGAGGAGGGAGAAGAGAGAGAGATGAGAGAAGAGAGAGAGAGAGAAGGGAGAGATGAGGGAGAAGAGAGAAAGAAGGGAGAGATGAGGGAGAAGGAGAGAGAAGGGGAAGATGAGATGAGGGAGAAGAGAGGGAGAGAGAAGGGAGAGATGAGGGAGAAGAGAGAGAGAGAGAAGGGAGAGATGAGGGAGAAGAGAGAGAGAGAGAAGGGAGAGATGAGGGAGAAGAGAGAGAGAAGGAGAAGGAGGAGAGATGAGGGAGAAGAGAGAGAGAGAGAAGGGAGAGATGAGGGAGAAGAGAGAGAGAGAGAAGGGAGAGATGAGGGAGAAGAGAGAGAGAGAGAAGGGAGAGATGAGGGAGAAGAGAGAGAGAGAGAAGGGAGAGATGAGGGAGAAGAGAGAGAGAGAAGGAAGATGAGAGAGAGAGAGAGAGAGAGAAGAGAGAGGGAGAAGAGAGAAGAGAGAAGGAGAGATGAGGGAGAAGAGAGAGAGAGAGAAGGGAGAGATGAGGAGAAGAGAGAGAGAGAGGGAGAGATGAGGGAGAAGAGAGAGAGAGAGAAGGGAGAGATGAGGGAGAAGAGAGAGAGAGAAGGAGAGATGAGGAGAAGAGAGAGAGAGAGAAGGGATGAGGGAGAAGAGAGAGAGAGAGAAGGGAGAGATGAGGGAGAAGAGAGAGAGAGAGAAGGGAGAGATGAGGAGAAGAGAGAGAGAGAGAAGGAGATGAGGGAGAGAGAGAGAGAAGGAGAGATGAGGGAGAAGAGAGAGAGAGAAGGAGAGATGAGGGAGAAGAGAGAGAGATGAGAGAGAAGAGAGAGAGGAGAGAGGAGGGAGAAGAGAGCGAGGGAGAGAGAAGAGGGAGAGAGAAGGGAGAAGAGAGAGGGGGAGAGATGATGGAGAAGAGAGAGAGGGCGAGAGAAGGGAGAGATGAGGGAGAAGAGAGGGAGAAGAGAGAGGGAGAAGAGAGAGAGATGAGAGAGATGAGATTGAGATGGAGAGAGAGAGAGATGAGAGATGAGAGCTTATTGAGGAGAGGAGATGAGGAGAGAGGAGATGAGAGAGAGAGAGATGAGAGAGATGGAGATGAGAGCGAGAGAGAGAGATGAGAGGAGAGGAGAGAGAAGGAGAGAGATGAGGGAGAAGAGAGCGAGGGAGAGAGAAAGAGGGAGAGCGAGGGAGAAGAGAAAGAGGGAGAGAGAAGGGAGAGATGAGGGAGAAGAGAGAGAGGGAGAGAGAAGGGAGAGATGAGGGAGAAGAGAGAGGGAGAGAGAAGGGAGAGATGAGGGAGAAGAGAGAGGGGGAGAGGGAGAGATGAGGAGAAGAGAGAGAAGGAGAGATGATGGAGAAGAGAGAGAAGGGAGAGATGATGGAGAAGAGAGAGGGAGAGAGAATGGAGAGATGAGGGAGAAGAGAGAGAGGGAGAGAGAAGGGAGAGATGAGAGAGGAGAGAGGAAGAGATGAGGGAGAAGACAGAGAAGGGAGAGATGATGGAGAAGAGAGAGGGAGAGAGGAGGGAGAGATGAGGGAGAAGAGAGAGAGGAGAAGACAGAGAGGGAGAGATGAGGGAGAAGAGAGAGAGGGAGAGAGAAGAGAGAGAGAGGAGAGAGAAGGGAGAAGAGAGAGAGAGAGGGAGAGATGAGGAGAAGAGAGAGAGAGGGAGAGAGAAGGGAGAGATGAGGGAGAAGAGAGAGAGGAGGGAGAGATGAGGGAGAAGAGAGAGAGATGAGAGAGAAGAGAGAGAAGGGAGAGAGGAGGGAGAAGAGAGAGAGATGAGAGAGAAGAGAGAGAAGGGAGAGATGAGGGAGAAGAGAGAAAGGGAGAGAGATGAGAGAGAGGGAGAGAGAAGGGAGAGATGAGGGAGGAGAGAGGGAGAGAGGTGGAGAGATGAGGGAGAAGAGAGAGAGAGAGAAGGGAGAGATGAGGGAGAAGAGAGAGAGAGAGAAGGGAGAGATGAGGGAGAAGAGAGAGAGAGAGAAGGAGAGATGAGGGAGAAGAGAGAGAGAGGAGGGAGAGAGGGAGAGAGAGAGAGAGAGAGAGAGGGAGAAGAGAGAGAGAGAGAAGGAGAGATGAGGGAGAAGAGAGAGAGAGAGAAGGGAGAGATGAGGGAGAAGAGAGAGAGAGAGAAGGAGAGATGAGGGAGAAGAGAGAGAGAGAGAAGGGAGAGATGAGGGAGAAGAGAGAGAGAGAGAGGAGAGAGAGAGAGAGGAGGGAGAAGAGAGAGAGGAGGGAGAAGAGAGAGAGATGAAGGAGAATGAGGGAGAAGAGAGAGAGAGAGAGAGAGATGAGGGAGAAGAGAGAGAGAGAGAAGGGAGAGATGAGGGAGAAGAGAGAGAGAGAGAAGGGAGAGATGAGGGAGAGAGAGAGAGAGAGAAGGAGAGATGAGGGAGAAGAGAGAGAGAGAAGGGAGAGATGAGGGAGAAGAGAGAGAGAGAGAAGGGAGAGATGAGGGAGAAGAGAGAGAGAGAGAAGGGAGAGATGAGGGAGAAGAGAGAGAGAGAGAAGGGAGAGATGAGGGAGAAGAGAGAGAGAGAGAGAAGGGAGAGATGAGGAGAGGAGAGAGGGAAGAGAGAGAGAGAAGGGAGAGATGATGGAGAAGAGAGAGAGAGAAGGAGAGATGATGGAGAAGAGAGAGAAGGGAGAGATGAGGGAGAAGAGAGAGAGAGAGAGAGAATGGAGAGATGAGGGAGAAGAGAGAGAGGGAGAGAGAAGGGAGAGATGAGGGAGAAGAGAGAGAGAGAGAGGGAGAGAGAGGGAGAAGAGAGAGAGGGAGAGATGAGGGAGAGATGAGAGAGAAGGGAGAGAAGGGAGAGAGAGAGAGAGAGGGAGAGATGAGGGAGAAGAGAGAAAGGGAGAGATGAGGGAGGAGAGAGGGAGAGAGGAGGGAGAAGAGAGAGAGGGAGAGAGAAGGGAGAGATGAGGGAGAAGAGAGAGAGGGCGAGAGAAGGGAGAGATGAGGGAGAAGAGAGAGAGATGAGAGAGAAGAGAGAGAGGGAGAGAGGAGGGAGAAGAGAGCGAGGGAGAGAGAAAGAGGGAGAGAGAAGGGAGAAGAGAGAGGGGGAGAGATGATGGAGAAGAGAGAGAGGGCGAGAGAAGGGAGAGATGAGGGAGAAGAGAGGGAGAAGAGAGAGGGAGAAGAGAGAGAGATGAGAGAGAAGAGAGAGAGGGCGAGAGAAGGGAGAGATGAGGGAGAAGAGAGAGGGAGAGAGGAGGGAGAAGAGAGAGAGATGAGGAGAAGAGAGCGAGGGAGAGAGAAAGAGGGAGACGAGGGAGAAGAGAAAGAGGGAGAGAGAAGGGAGAGATGAGGGAGAAGAGAGAGAGGGAGAGAGAAGGGAGAGATGAGGGAGAAGAGAGAGAGGAGAGAGAAGGGAGAGATGAGGGAGAAGAGAGAGGGGGGAGAGGGAGAGATGAGGGAGAAGAGAGAGAAGGAGAGATGATGGAGAAGAGAGAGAAGGAGAGATGATGGAGAAGAGAGAGGGAGAGAGAATGGAGAGATGAGGGAGAAGAGAGAGAGGGAGAGAGAAGGGAGAGATGAGGGAGGAGAGAGGAAGAGATGAGGGAGAAGACAGAGAAGGGAGAGATGATGGAGAAGAGAGAGGGAGAGAGGAGGGAGAGATGAGGGAGAAGAGAGAGAGGGAGAAGACAGAGAGGGAGAGATGAGGGAGAAGAGAGAAAGGGAGAGAGATAGAGAGAGAGGGAGAGAAAGGAGAGATGAGGAGGAGAGAGGGAGAGAGGAGGAAAGAGAGAGATGAGGGAGAGATGAGGGAGAAGAGAGAGAGGAGGGAGAGAGAAGGGAGAGATGAGGGAGAAGAGAGAGAGGAGGGAGAGATGAGGGAGAAGAGAGAGAGATGAGAGAGAAGAGAGAGAAGGGAGAGAGGAGGGAGAAGAGAGAGAGATGAGAGAGAAGAGAGAGAAGGGAGAGATGAGGAGAAGAGAGAAAGGGAGAGAGATGAGAGAGAGGAGAGAGAAGGAGAGATGAGGGAGGAGAGAGGGAGAGAGGTGGGAGAGAGAGAGAGAGAGATGAGGGAGAAGAGAGAGAGGAGAGAGAAGGGAGAGATGAGGGAGAAGAGAGAGAGAGAGAGAGAAGAGAGAGAAGGAGAGATGAGGGAGAAGAGAGAGAGAGGAGGGAGAGAGGAGGGAGAAGAGAGCGAGGGAGAGAGAGAGAGGAGAGAGAAGGAGAAGAGAGAGAGGGAGAGATGAGGGAGAGAGAGGGAGAGAGAGAGAAGAGAGAGAGAGGAGGGAGAGATGAGGGAGAAGAGAGAGAAGGGAGAGATGATGGAGAAGAGAGAGGGAGAGAGAAGGGAGAGATGAGGGAGAAGAGAGAGAGGGAGAGAGAAGGGAGAGATGAGGGAGGAGAGAGGGAGAGAGAAGGGAGAGATGAGGGAGAAGAGAGAGAGAGAAGGGAGGGAGGAGAGAAGGGAGAGATGAGGGAGAAGAGAGAGGGAGAGAGAATGGAGAGATGAGGGAGAAGAGAGAGAGGGAGAGAGAATGGAGAGATGAGGGAGAAGAGAGAGAGGGAGAGAGAATGGAGAGATGAGGGAGAAGAGAGAGGGAGAGAGGAGGGAGAGATGAGGGAGAAGAGAGAAAGGGAGAGATGAGGGAGGAGAGAGGAAGAGATGAGGGAGAAGACAGAGAAGGGAGAGATGATGGAGAAGAGAGAGGGAGAGAGGAGGGAGAAGAGAGAGAGGAGGGAGAAGAGAGAGAGGAGGGAGACAGAGTAGAGAGGGAGGGAGAACAGAGACAGCAGGGAGAAGAGAGAGAGGGAGGGAGAGAGGGAGAGAGGAGCGGAGAACACAGAGAGGGAGTAGTAGGGAGGGAGTACAGACAGTAGAGGAGGGTAGAAGTACGAGACAGGAGCGACAAGAGAGAGTTTTAGGAGGGAGTACAGACAGAGTTACGAGGCAGACAGAGTTACGCAGAGGTAGGGACAAGACAGTAGTAGGAGGTGTTTTACGAAGCAGAGAGAGTTAGGGAGTAGACAGGAGAGAGGAGGGAGAGGAGAGGGGGAGAGGTGAGGGAGAAGAGAGGGAATGGAGAGATGGAGGGAGAAGAGAGAATGGAGAGATGAGGGAGAAGAGAGAATGGAGAGAGAAGGGAGAGATGATGGAGGAGAGAGGGAGAGAGGGAGAGAGAAGGGAGATGAGGGAGAAGAGAGAGGGGGGAGAGGAGGGAGAGATGAGGGAGGAGAGAGGGAGAGAGAAGGGAGAGATGAGGGAGAAGAGAGAGGGGAGGAGAGAAGGGAGAGATGATGGAGAAGAGAGAGGGAGAGATGATGGAGAAGAGAGAGAGGGAGAGAGGAGGGAGAGATGAGGGAGAAGAGAGAGGGAGAAGAGAGAGAGGGAGAAGAGAGAGAGGGAGAAGAGAGAGAGGGAGAAGAGAGAGAGGGAGAAGAGAGAGAGGGAGAAGAGAGAGAGGGAGAAGAGAGAGAGGGAGAAGAGAGAGAGGGAGAAGAGAGAGAGGGAGAAGAGAGAGAGGGAGAAGAGAGAGAGGGAGAAGAGAGAGAGGGAGCAGCGAGAGAGGAGAAGAGCGAGAGGGAGCAGCAGAGAGAGGGAGAAGAGAGAGAGGGAGAAGAGAGCGAGGGAGCAGCGAGAGAGGCAGAAGAGCAGAGAGGAGAAGAGAGAGAGGGAGAAGAGAGAGAGGAGAAGAGAGAGAGGGAGAGATGAGGAGAGAGAGGGAGAAGAGAGAGAGAGGAGGGAGAGAGGAGGGAGAAGAGAGAGAAGGGAGAGATGATGGAGAAGAGAGAAAGGGAGAGAGATGAGAGAGAGGAGAGAGAAGGGAGAGATGAGGGAGGAGAGAGGAGAGGAGGGAGAAGAGAGAGAGGAGGGAGAGAGGAGGGAGAAGAGAGAGGGAGGGAGAGATGATGGGGGAGAGAGAGAGGGAGAGAGATGAGAGAGAGGGAGAGGGAGAAGAGAGGGGAAAGAGAGAGCGAGAGCGGAGAGATGAGGGAGAAGAGGGAGGAAGAGGGAGAAGAGGGAGAAGAGGGAGAAGAGAGAGAAGAGAGAGAAGAGAGAGAAGAGAGAGAGAGGAGGGAGAGATGAGGGAGAGATGAGGGAGAAGAGAGAGGGAGAGATGAGGGAGAGATGAGGGAGA
>NW_025754015.1:0-9775 GCF_021184085.1 Oncorhynchus gorbuscha | reverse complement strand
ACAGTCACTTAACAATAGTGCATCTAAACTTAGGGGGTGGGGGTGAGAGGGATTACTTAACCTATCCTAGGTATTCCTTAAAGAGGTGGGGTTTCAGGTGTCTCCGGAAGGTGGTGATTGACTCCGCTGTCCTGGCGTCGTGAGGGAGTTTGTTCCACCCAGGGCAGCGAACAGTTTTGACTGGGCTGAGCGGGAGCTGTACTTCCTCAGTGGTAGGGAGGCGAGCAGGCCAGAGGTGGATGAACGCAGTGCCCTTGTTTGGGTGTAGGGCCTGATCAGAGCCTGGAGGTACTGAGGTGCCGTTCCCCTCACAGCTCCGTAGGCAAGCACCATGGTCTTGTAGCGGATGCGAGCTTCAACTGGAAGCCAGTGGAGAGAACGGAGGAGCGGGGTGACGGAGAGAACTTGGGAAGGTTGAACACCAGACGGGCTGCGGCGTTCTGGATGAGTTGAAGGGGTTTAATGGCACAGGCAGGGAGCCCAGCCAACAGCGAGTTGCAGTAATCCAGACGGGAGATGACAAGTGCCTGGATTAGGACCTGCGCCGCTTCCTGTGTGAGGCAGGGTCGTACTCTGCGGATGTTGTAGAGCATGAACCTACAGGAACGGGCCACCGCCTTGATGTTAGTTGAGAACGACAGGGTGTTGTCCAGGATCACGCCAAGGTTCTTGGCGCTCTGGGAGGAGGACACAATGGAGTTGTCAACCGTGATGGCGAGATCATGGAACGGGCAGTCCTTCCCCGGGAGGAAGAGCAGCTCCGTCTTGCCGAGGTTCAGCTTGAGGTGGTGATCCGTCATCCACACTGATATGTCTGCCAGACATGCAGAGATGCGATTCGCCACCTGGTCATCAGAAGGGGGAAAGGAGAAGATTAATTGTGTGTCGTCTGCATAGCAATGATAAGAGAGACCATGTGAGGTTATGACAGAGCCAAGTGACTTGGTGTATAGCGAGAATAGGAGAGGGCCAAGAACAGAGCCCTGGGGGACACCAGTGGTGAGAGCGCGTGGTGAGGAGACAGATTCTCGCCACGCCACCTGGTAGGAGCGACCTGTCAGGTAGGACGCAATCCAAGCGTGGGCCGCGCCGGAGATGCCCAACTCGGAGAGGGTGGAGAGGAGGATCTGATGGTTCACAGTATCGAAGGCAGCCGATAGATCTAGAAGGATGAGAGCAGAGGAGAGAGAGTTAGCTTTAGCAGTGCGGAGCGCCTCCGTGATACAGAGGAGAGCAGTCTCAGTTGAATGACTAGTCTTGAAACCTGACTGATTTGGATCAAGAAGGTCATTCAGAGAGAGATAGCGGGAGAGCTGGCCAAGGACGGCACGTTCAAGAGTTTTGGAGAGAAAAGAAAGAAGGGATACTGGTCTGTAATTGTTGACATCGGAGGGATCGAGTGTAGGTTTTTTCAGAAGGGGTGCAACTCTCGCTCTTTGAAGACGGAAGGGACGTAGCCAACGGTCAGGGATGAGTTGATGAGCGAGGTGAGGTAAGGGAGAAGGTCTCCGGAAATGGTCTGGAGAAGAGAGGAGGGGATAGGGTCAAGCGGGCAGGTTGTTGGGCGGCCGGCCGTCACAAGACGCGAGATTTCATCTGGAGAGAGAGGGGAGAAAGAGGTCAGAGCACAGGGTAGGGCAGTGTGAGCAGAACTAGCGGTGTCGTTTGACTTAGCAAACGAGGATCGGATGTCGTCGACCTTCTTTTCAAAATGGTTGACGAAGTCATCTGCAGAGAGGGAGGAGGGGGGAGGGGGCGGAGGATTCAGGAGGGAGGAGAAGGTGGCAAAGAGCTTCCTAGGGTTAGAGGCAGATGCTTGGAATTTAGCGTGGTAGAAAGTGGCTTTAGCAGCAGAGACAGAGGAGGAAAATGTAGAGAGGAGGGAGTGAAAGGATGCCAGGTCCGCAGGGAGGCGAGTTTTCCTCCATTTCCGCCGGCTGCCCGGAGCCCTGTTCTGTGAGCTCGCAATGAGTCATCGAGCCACGGAGCGGGAGGGGAGGACCGAGCCGGCCTGGAGGATAGGGGACATAGAGAGTCAAGGGATGCAGAGAGGGAGGAGAGGAGGGTTGAGGAGGCAGAATCAGGAGATAGGTGGGAGAAGGTTTGAGCGGAGGGAAGAGATGATAGGATGGAAGAGGAGAGAGTAGCGGGGGAGAGAGAGCGAAGGTTGGGACGGCGCGATACCATCCGAGTAGGGGCAGTGTGGGAGGTGTTGGATGAGAGCGAGAGGGAAAAGGATACAAGGCAGTGGTCGGAGACTTGGAGGGGAGTTGCAATGAGGTTAGTGGAAGAACAGCATCTAGTAAAGATGAGGTCGAGCGTATTGCCTGCCTTGTGAGTAGGGGGGGAAGGTGAGAGGGTGAGGTCAAAAGAGGAGAGGAGGGAAAGAAGGAGGCAGAGAGGAAAGAGTCAAAGGTAGACGGGGGAGGTTAAAGTCGCCCAGAACTGTGAGAGGTGAGCCGTCCTCAGGAAAGGAGCTTATCAAGGCATCAAGCTCATTGATGAACTCTCCGAGGGAACCTGGAGGGCGATAAATGATAAGGATGTTAAGCTTGAAAGGGCTAGTAACTGTGACAGCATGGAATTCAAAGGAGGCGATAGACAGATGGGTAAGGGGAGAAAGAGAGAATGACCACTTGGGAGAGATGAGGATCCCGGTGCCACCACCCCGCTGACCAGACGCTCTCGGGTGTGCGAGAACACGTGGGCGGACGAAGAGAGAGCAGTAGGAGTAGCAGTGTTGTCTGTGGTGATCCATGTTTCCGTCAGTGCCAAGAAGTCGAGGGACTGGAGGGAGGCATAGGCTGAGATGAACTCTGCCTTGTTGACCGCAGATTGGCAGTTCCAGAGGCTACCGGAGACCTGAACTCCACGTGGGTCGTGCGCGCTGGGACCACCAGAGTAGGGTGGCCGCGCCACGCGGTGAGGAGCGTTTGTATGGTCTGTGCAGAGAGGAGAGAACAGGGATAAACAGACACATAGTTGACAGGCTACAGAAGAGGCTACGCTAATGCAAAGGAGATTGAATGACAAGTGGACTACACGCCTCGAATGTTCAGAAAGTTAAGCTACGTAGCAAGAATCTTATTGACTAAAATGATTAAAATGATACAGTACTGCTGAAGTAGGCCAGCTGGCAGTGGGTGCGTTGTTGACACTACACTAATCAAGTCGCTCCGCTGAGTGTAATAGTTTCTGCAGTGTTGCTATTCGGGGCTAGCAGGCTAGCTAGCAGTGTTGTTTACGTTACGCTATGCTAAAAGAACGACAATAGATGGCTAGCGAACCTAGAAAATCGCTCTAGACTACACAATTATCTTTGATACAAAGATTGAATGTGGGCTTTGGCTCTAACACAAAGTCAGTTGGGGCATAGGGAGTTTTGGTATATTCAGAGAAACCACACCGAAACACGAATGCCAACCATTGGCAACGTGTACCAAGTTCATAATGTTTCTTTAGTTGTCATCCCGTCACCATGGGAAAAGGCATCGAACTCACAAATTAAAAGAGACTAATGGTTGTTGACTTTCAGAAATCAGGCAATGTGTAAAAAAAAAAACTCTAAACCAAATACACAGCTTACCACTATTATGGCAAAATGAGGATGTTTAAAACCACTGGAACAGTGCTTGCCCCGACACGCAGTGAGGGCTTTGGCTCTAACACAAAGTCAGTAGGAGCGTCTGGGAGTTTTGGGATATTCGGAGAAACCACAACGAACACAAATGCCAACCGTTAAGTAAACGTGTACACAGTTCATATATGGAACTGAAATGTTTCTTCAGCTGTAACCAGGGAATACATGCTAATATCTGTAGAAACTAGCATGGTCGAGGAAGTGCTGTTATCTGACAAGCCTATTGTCCTGCATACTACTGATACCAGAGGTCATGCTTTGAGCTTCTATTCCGTCTTTATTCGGTTTAATATCACACCAACACACTGTGTCCTGCTAAAAAGATATACAGTCATGACTGAAATTATAGGCACCCTTGATAAATATGAGCCAAAAAAGACTGTATAAAACAAACAATACACATACTGAGCGATATTGTACACTCAAACAATGGAGAGACAAAATAGAGAACGTGCGTGTAAAATCCGCTTGTCATCCGTCACCATGGGAAAACGTATAGAACTCCCAAATTAAAAGAGACAAATGGTTGTTGACAGACCATGTGTAAAAAATAAAAATACACCGCTTACTGCCATTATGGCCGAAATGAGGACGTTTAAAACCACTGGCACGGTGGTAGACTTCCTGGTAGCGGACCCAAGTGTATCTTTGCCCTGACGCGCAGTGAGAGAAGATCATTTAGGAGGCAAAGAAAAGGCCAAGGGCCATCCCCAAATCTCCAATTAGAAGCACATTCAGGCCAATAGGCTATTTGGAAGGGTTGCACTTTAAAAAAAGCTCATATTTAAAGCAACCAACAAATAAATGCTTGAAGTTTGCTAAACGGGCATTGGCACTTGGATTTGTACCGGGAAAGTATGGTCCAATAGATTAAAATGAGCTTTTATCACAAAAAGACTCTAGTGGTGGTTGGGGTCAAAATGAAGGATGCATATGCAGAAAAGAACCTGTACCTACTGTGGATCTTTGATGTTATGGGCCTATTTTGTTTCAACTGGTCCTGGGGTCCTTTAAGTATGTCTCACTATCATGTAGTTATACTGAGCACCAGGATGCTGATCTGACTGCTGCTGCTGCCAGAGGCTTTTGAAACTTGCTTTCAGTGTTCTTCCAGCATTGTTGATCTAAATCTCTAAAAAATGGTTAATTGACCACAAAATCAACATTTTGTAATTGCCATCTCTGTTCTCCGGACTTGAACCTCATTGAAAACCTGTGGTTTGAATTGAAGAGGGCAGTGCATAAGCGCAGAGGATATCAAGGATCTGGAAAGATTCTGCATGGAGGAATCAAAGTGCAATTATCCTCGCAAGGGAGTGTGCACAAAGTATTGAAAACAGGGTTGCATTTTTAGATCATTTTTTTATTACTCGTTTAATCAAATATTTACATTTGAAATGTTTTTGGAGCATCAGTATTTAAGTAATAAGCACTAGAACCCAGGATTATTTGTGTGTTATCTCCTGACTAAGACCTGTTATTATCACACGACAATGCCTGGGTTCGACGGCCTTATTGCTTAAATAAAATGGTTGCCAATATGTTTTTTTTTTTACGATGAATGACATTAAAAACATTATTAAAAATGTTATTTTAATGAGTAAATTCGTTTTATTTCACCCTTCCACCAGATAATATAGTCCCGGCCAAAAATCCAGTTGTTAGTTCTGAGGTTCTGAAGTTTGTAACCAAACAGGCTGGTCAGTTAATTCATTCTCTAATTCATGCATTCAGCATGCCAATTACACGCTCCTTAAAACGTAAACATCTATGCAGCATTGTCTGTGGTGACAAAAACTGCACATTTTAGAGTGGCCTTTATTGTCCCCAGCACAAGGCACATAAAAGCAAAGAAAATCATGCCGTTTAAGCAGCTTCTTCATATACCACACCTGTCAGGTTGATTTATTTTGCATAGAAGAAATGCTCACTAACATGGAAGAAAACAAATTTGTGCACAAATACTATGAGAAAAAAGCTTATTGCATATGGAACATTTCTGGGATCTTTATTTCAGCTGATGGGATCAACACTTTACATGATGTGTCTATATTTTGTTTTGTATACATTGACTGGCAGGGTTGTGATAAATTCTAATGGAACTGTTAACAGGCATTACACATGGAATGTGGGGATTGAAAGTAAATCATTCAAATCAATCAGCATCCAGTGGTCCAAACAACCCGTTTTATAAAGCTCAGTAATTGTACTATATATTTTATACTGCCTTTTTTGCTCTCCTTTATCAAGGGTACCGATAATTTCGGTCATGACTGAAGATTCAAAGCCAGCAGAATAAGAAATAGTTTACAGATCAGCTGCTGAGTGGTCTCTGTTCACACTGTAGTTGGTGGCAGGTAGCCTAGTGGTTAGTGCGTTGGGCCCTTAACTGAAAGGTTGCTAGATCGAATCCCTGAGCTGACATGGTAAAAATCTATTGTTCTGCCCCTGACCAAGGCAGTTAACCCACTGTTCCTAGGCTATCATTGTAAATAAGAATTTGTTCTTAACTGACTTGCCTAATTAAAACAAAGAAAAGTAGTCTAGCAAGGTGGGGCTTTCCTCAGTGATGTGTAACGGAGTGGGCTTGTGTGTGTGTGGTCATCAAGAAAGGATAATGAGTGTAACTTGTTTCTAGTGTGGTAGGCTGGTCTGACGTCACGCTGTGTAATATAGTGGCCGTGTGTGTCCTGACTGATTGACTCACATGGCAGTAACACCATGGATCCTGAGCCACCAACAGCACTGGCACTGGTCACCATGGCTCTCTCCTCTTTCATGCAACAGGCAGAGTCTGAAAACATAATTTCACTGTAAATGTCACTGTCCTTGCCCTTCAGGGTTAAGGTGTTTATTATACTTTCCCCCCTAAGGTTAACTGTTAATGATGACCTTGTAGAGTATGTGTTTACCTTCCACATCTGTAGATAATGAACAACTCTGTAACTGCCATTGTCTTGTGTTGTGAATGTATGTGCCTGTATCCAAATATGAAGTACAAGGACAGTAACATCAGTCTATTCCCTAACAATGGTATGACCTACCAATAATTGTGTGTCATTTAGACATACATGCCATTGTAATTATTATGTAATCAGTATGCACATTTCTGTCTGTCTGTCTGTCTGTCTGTCTGTCTGTCTGTCTGTCTGTCTGTCTGTCTGTCTGTCTGTCTGTCTGTCTGTCTGTATTTCTGCCTGTCTGTCTGTCTGTCTAATGTTCGCTTGTCTGTATGTATGTATGTGTTTCTGTCTGTCTGTCTGTCTGTCTGCCTGCCTGCTTGTCTGTATGCATGCATGTGTGTGTGTGTGTGTGTATGCCTGTGTGTGTGTATGCATGCATGTGTGTGTGTTCCCCCAGGTTGCTGGTTGGTTCTCCCTGGAGTGGATACAACCAGGACAGGAAAGGAGACATCTACAAGTGTGAGATCAGAGGGTCCAGTTCAGGCTGCCAGAGACTCAACCTGCAGAGTAAGACATAGTTCATACTTCATATTGTATATCAGGGGTGTCAAAGTCAAATGGACGGAGGGCCAAATAAAAATTTAGCTACAAGCCGAGGGGCGGACTGTTCGAATGTTCATTGAAAATTTTTAAATGACGCATATAGTCTAGTGAACCTAATTGAACCTACTGAAAACCTAACAAATATATTCCAATATGATCAGATAAATAAAGCAATATTTTCTTATGGCTCTGTCAGTAATCTTTAATTTTCAACAGACACAAAAGACAAATTTTTATATAAAAATCCCCATAACATGAACATTAAATGAAAGAAACCGGTATTCAAGGCACCATCAGTAGCCTATATTTTCTATTTTAGCAAAAGTGGGCTAAATTTACTTCAAAGAAAAAACAATAATAGCAATTTTCTATCATCCACTCAACTGAAATATTTTTAAAATATAATTGGATTGAAATACAATAAAATAAAGTGCAAAAAATCTATTAATCAAAAAAACAACACTTTGTTTAAGGAGAAGTAACATGCAGTGAAAAAACAAATATTAAACTTTAACTTTTAAACTTGAACTGAGTAAAAACCTAAATATGTGATTGCACAGTAATGTTCACTTGTTTGAGGTTGAGGGTGATACTTGGTGGTGTCCCATCTTTCCACAAGTTCATCAATGTTCGGTAAGGCTCTGAGCTGAGGAAATCCTCAGAATTGAGTGGAGGTGTTCAGCAGTAAGTCGACTTCTGTGTGATGTTTTGTTCAAGTTCATCAAAGAAAACAGTTGTTCACACAGGTATGTGCTGCCAAACATAGACAACGTTTGAGCAGCCTGGATGCGCAGCTGGGGCATTGTGTCGGGAGGAACGGGCGAACCCGCAGCACCCACTGCGCATATTTTGCCCTCAGTGCATCATTGCATTGAGGTCAATCAACTCCATTTGAGGTTTGGTGGTGAGCTTTCCACGTCAACAGCAAATGGGTTACCGAGCAGTTCCAACCTGCTTTTGTGCTTCAAAGTCAGCAAATCGGCGTCGAAAGTCAGCGGCAAGCATACCTATTTTATCAGCCAACTGTGCGCCGGGAACGCACTGGTAGAGAGCTTTTCATGGTCTGGCAGCTGGGAAAGTGGCTCAAATTTCTTTCCGCATCTGCGTCTCCCACAGAGTCAGTTTGGTTTTAAATGCCTTCACTGTACTGTACATATCAGAGATGACACGATCCCGAATCCTGCAGCTGCAAGTTCATTGCATTCAGATGACTCGTAATGTCACACAGAAAAAGCCATTTCACACAGAAACATTTCGTCTCGGAGTTGTGTTGTGTCTTTCCCTTTGCTGTCCAAGAACAGACAAATCTCCTCACGAAGCTCGAAACATCTTTGAAGCACCTTTCCTGGCTTAGCCATCGCACCTCTGTGTGATAAGGCAAATCACTATGCTCCGCTTAACTCCGTCAGAAATGCCTTGAACTGGCGGTGATTCAAACCTTTGGCTCTGATAAAGTTAACTGTGCGCGTGATGATGCTCATTACATGCTCCATTTTCAAGGCTTTCCCCAACGTCTCTGGTGTATGATACAATGATAAGCTGTCAGCTCACCTGTCAGCTTTCCTCTCTTGCATCTTTCCGTTTCCCGCATTCACCAGTCCGCTCCTGTGTCCACACATCGCAGGTGCTCCCCGTCAGTTGTCAAACCCACGAAGCTTTTTCCCAAGGCAGCTCCATCTCATTTACACATCTTGACACCTCTTCATACAAATCATGCCCTGTAGTTGTGCCAGCGCATAGGACGTAAAGCCAAAAACTCCTCTGTCACGCTTAGGCTGGAGTCCACTCCGCGGATGAAAATTCGACAACTGGGCAATGTCAGAAATGCTGGTGCTCTATCCACAGCCAAGGAATATGCAATGAAATCTTTTCCCTTTTTTTCACAAGCTGCTCTTAGATTGATGGACAACTGGTCTACTCTCTCGGCAATGGTACTGCTCAGACTCACATTTAAAAAGAGTTGCCTTTTTCTGGGCAAACTTCGTCACAAACTTTAATCATGCAGTTTTTGATGAAATCCCCTCCGTAAATGGCCGGGCTGATTTAGCGATCTCTTCTGCCAAAATAAACTGGCCTTGACAGCAGCCTGGCCTTGTGATTTGGCTTTTTGAACAGAGCCTGTCGAGATTTGAGGCCTCGTTTTAATTCCTCTGCCTTTTGTAGCCTTTGTTCCATGTCCATATTCTTGTTTTTGTCCGCGTGTTTCGTTTCATAATGTCGTCTCAGATTATACTCTTTCAGTACCGCCACACTTTCTCCACACAGAAGACACACAGGTTTTCCAGCTACCTCCGTGAACAAATACTCCGACTCCCACCTTGTTTGAAACCCCCGGTTCTCAGTGTCCACCTTCCGTTTTGCCATTTTTGATGGGTATCTGAAAGTTAATTTTACTGTGATGCTGACAACTGCTGTGCCAATAAATATTGAAATGAAGCAGCCTACTGCTCGGTGCGTCACCGTTGCATTGTGGGAAATGTAGTATTGGTGCGTGTAAAAGATCTGCGGGCTGCCGGCTTGCTGCGGTCTGCGGGCCGGTTCTAATAATAAATCAAGATCATCCCAGGGGCCGTAAAAAACCTTCTCGCGGGCCGGATGTGGCCCGCGGGCCTTGACTCTGACATATGTG
>NW_025754014.1:0-9775 GCF_021184085.1 Oncorhynchus gorbuscha | reverse complement strand
TGGAGAGGAGGATCTGACGGCTCACAGTATCGAAGGCAGCCGATAGATCTAGTAGAAGGATGAGAGCAGAGGAGAGAGAGTTAGCTTGGGGCAGTGCGGAGCGCCTCCGTGGATACAGAGGAGAGCCAGACTCAGTTGAATGACTAGTCTTGAAACCTGACTGATTTGGATCAAGAAGGGTCATTCAGAGAGAGATAGCTGTGGAGAGCTGGCCAAGGACGGCAACGCTCAAGAGTTTTGGAGAGAAAAGAAAGAAGGGATACTGGTCTGTAATTGTTGACATCGGGAGGGATCGAGTGTAGGTTTTTTCAGAAGGGGTGCAACTCTCGCTCCTTTGAAGACGGAAGGGACGTAGCCAACGGTCAGGGATGAGTTGATGAGCGAGGTGAGGTAAGGAGAAGGTCTCCTGAAATGGTCTGGAGAAGAGAGGGAGGGGATAGGGTCAAGCGGGCAGGTTGTTGGGCGGCCGGCCGTCACAAGACGCGAGATTTCATCTGGAGAGAGAGGGGAGAAAGAGGTCAGAGCACAGGGTAGGGCAGTGTGAGCAGAACTAGCGGTGTCCGTTTGGACTTAGCAACGAGGATCGGATGTCGTCGACCTTTTTCAAAATGGTTGACGAAGTCATCTGCAGAGAGGGAGGAGGGGGGGGGCGGAGGATTCAGGAGGGAGGAGAAGGTGGCAAAGAGCTTCCTAGGGTTAGAGGCAGATGCTTGGAATTTAGCGTGGTAGAAAGTGGCTTTAGCAGCAGAGACAGAGGAGGAAAATGTAGAGAGGAGGGAGTGAAAGGATGCCAGGTCCGCAGGGGAGGCGAGTTTTCCATTTCCGCTCGGCTGCCCGGAGCCCTGTTCTGTGAGCTCGCAATGAGTCATCGAGCCACGGAGCGGGAGGGGAGGACCGAGCCGTCTGGAGGATAGGGACATAGAGAGTCAAGGGATGCAGAGAGGGAGGAGAGGAGGGTTGAGGAGGCAGAATCAGGAGATAGGTGGGAGAAGGTTTGAGCGGAGGGAAGAGATGATAGGATGGAAGAGGAGAGAGTAGCGGGGGAGAGAGAGCGAAGGTTGGGACGGCGCGATACCATCCGAGTAGGGGCAGTGTGGGAGGTGTTGGATGAGAGCGAGAGGGAAAAGGATACAAGGCAGTGGTCGGAGACTTGGAGGGGAGTTGCAATGAGGTTAGTGGAAGAACAGCATCTAGTAAAGATGAGGTCGAGCGTATTGCCTGCCTTGTGAGTAGGGGGGAAGGTGAGAGGGTGAGGTCAAAAGAGGAGAGGAGTGGAAAGAAGGAGGCAGAGAGGAAAGAGTCAAAGGTAGACGTGGGGAGGTTAAAGTCGCCCAGAACTGTGAGAGGTGAGCCGTCCTCAGGAAAGGAGCTTATCAAGGCATCAAGCTCATTGATGAACTCTCCGAGGGAACCTGGAGGGCGATAAATGATAAGGATGTTAAGCTTGAAAGGGCTAGTAACTGTGACAGCATGGAATTCAAAGGAGGCGATAGACAGATGGGTAAGGGGAGAAAGAGAGAATGACCACTTGGGAGAGATGAGGATCCCGGTGCCACCACCCCCGCTGACCAGACGCTCTCGGGGTGTGCGAGAACACGTGGGCGGACGAAGAGAGAGCAGTAGGAGTAGCAGTGTTGTCTGTGGTGATCCATGTTTCCGCCAGTGCCAAGAAGTCGAGGACTGGAGGGGAGGCATAGGCTGAGATGAACTCTGCCTTGTTGACCGCAGATTGGCAGTTCCAGAGGCTACCGGAGACCTGGAACTCCACGTGGGTCGTGCGCTGGGACCACCAGAGTAGGGTGGCCGCGGCCACGCGGTGAGGAGCGTTTGTATGGTCTGTGCAGAGAGGAGAGAACAGGGATAAACAGACACATAGTTGACAGGCTACAGAAGAGGCTACGCTAATGCAAAGGAGATTGAATGACAAGTGGACTACACGTCTCGAATGTTCAGAAAGTTAAGCTACGTAGCAAGAATCTTATTGACTAAAATGATTAAAATGATACAGTACTGCTGAAGTAGGCCAGCTGGCAGTGGGTGCGTTGTTGACACTACACTAATCAAGTCGTTCCGTTGAGTGTAATAGTTTCTGCAGTGTTGCTATTCGGGGCTAGCTGGCTAGCTAGCAGTGTTGTTTACGTTACGTTGCGTTAAAAGAACGACAATAGCTGGCTAGCGAACCTAGAAAATCGCTCTAGACTACACAATTATCTTTGATACAAAGACGGCTATGTAGCTAGCTACGATCAAACAAATCAAACCGTTGTACTGTAATGAAATGAAGTGAAAATGTGATACTACCTGTGAATGCGACCGGGTAGTTGAGTTCTATACAGAAGACGTTGGCTAGCGTTGGCTAGCTGTTGGCTAGCTAGCAGAGTCACCTACGTTAAGGACGACAAATAGCTGGCTAGCTAACCTCGGTAAATTAAGATAATCACTCTAAGACTACACACTCTAAACCTAAACCTAAACAACACAATTATCTTGGATACGATGATACGAAGACAGCAAAGACAGCTATGTAGCTAGCTAACACTAAACTAATCAAGTCGTTCAGTTGAGTGTAATAGTTTTCCCAATGCAGCTAATCAGTGGACGTTAGCTAGCTGGCTAGTGAAGACTACGTTAGATTTGGCGAAATACGATAATTACGCAATTATCGTATGTGTTTGTGTGTGCTAAGGTGCAGAGTCAGAGCAGGTGGTCAGTCCAGTTCAAGTGTTCAGCAGGCTTGTAACTTGAAAAATGTCTGTCTAGTTATGAATACTGAAAATATGCACAGATTTGCCTGCAAGTTAAGTTCCATCTATAAGCTGTGTGTTACCAAATGCAACAAAGTGGCAACATATGGCACTGTTTGATTTGTAAGTTGGGATATACTAAAAACAACTTGACTTGTCTGACAACAGGAGCTTGTGCAATGTGCCAATCATTGTAGCTCTTCGCAAAATATCTGCCAATCATAGATCATAGCTAGGAACCTTCCTGTTTCTGCAAGTTTCTATCCAAGCTGACTTGACACGTGTTGCGCAATCAACGTTAAATAAATGCTCTGTTAATTAAATTTCCTACATTCGCTAGATATTTGCAGGACCAGTCAAAAGTTGACACCTACTCAGTCTTTATTTGTTACTATTTTCTACATTGTAGAATAATAGTGAAGACATATGGAATCATGTAGTAACCCAAAGAGTGTAAAAATCTAAAATATATTTGTATTAGTTTTCAAAGTAGCCACCCTTTTTCCTTGACAGCTTTGCACACTACTGGCATTCTCTCAACCAGCTTCATGAGTAGGAATGAATTTAAATGAACAGGTGTGCCTTGTTAAAAGTTCATTTGTGGAATATCTTTCCTTCTTCATGCGTTTGAGCCAATCAGTTATGTGGTGACAAGAAAGGGGTGGTATACAGAAGATGGTATCTTACCAAATAGGGCTAAGCCCATATTATGGCAAGAACAGCTCAAATAACCGAAGAGAAACGACAGTCCATCATGACTTTAAGTAATGGAGGTCAGTCAATTCGAAAATTTCAAGAACTTGTAAAGTTTCATCTGCAGTCGCAAAACCATCAAGCGCTATGATGAAACTGGCTCTCATGAGGACCGCCACAGGAAAGGAAGACCCAGAATTACCTCTGCTGCCGAGAGTTAACTGCACCTCAGAAATTGCAGTTCAAATAAATAAAGTTCAAGTAACCAACATCTTAACAGCAACTGTTCAGAGTAGAGGTCGACCGATTATGATTTTTCAACGCTGATAACGATTATTGGAGGACCAAAATGGCAGATACCGATAAAATAAAAAATAAAAGGCAGATTTTTTAAAATGTATTTGTAATAATGACAATTACAACAATACTGAATGAACTTATTTTAACACATGAATAAAATCGATTTTTCCTCGAGTAAATAATGAAACATGTTCAATTTGGTTTAAATAATGCAAAAACAAAAGTGTTGGAGAAGTAAAAGTGCAATATGTGCTATGTAAGAAAGCTAACGTTTCAGTTCCTTGCTCAGAACACATGAAAGCTGGTGGTTCCTTTTAACACGAGTCTTAAATATTCCCAGGTAAGAAGTTTTAGGTTGTAGTTATAGGACAATTTTTTTTTTTTTTTACAGGGACAGTGCACATTAATCAACATTTCAGTAAAAGTGCCGGTTTTAGCCAGCCGGCTAATTTTCAACCGCAGTCCCTGGGCAGGTTATTAAAAACAATTACAATATAGACAATAGCACCATAGAACAAGCAAGACATAGCAACATAGGACAAGCAAGACATAGCATACAGACAGAGCAACATAGAACAAAAAAGCAGCAAAACAAAATTCATAAAAAGCAACAAAGTGTTTCCACACCTCACAAGCTACAGACAACAGACAACATGGAAAGCGGCAACACACAGCTAGGGACCATGTTCACAAATCTGATTGACCTTTAGCCAGGTCTTCAAGCATTTTGTGAAAGTGTGATATGTGGTGCAGTTATGTGTGTCTGATGGCAGTGTATTCCAGACATGGGAAGCTCTCACAGAGAATGCAGATTTACTAAAGGTGCTTTTCCTTAGGGGAACTATACAGTCACCTCTCATGGCAGACCTTGTGGATCTGCTGCCATATGTCTGGGTTTTCTGTTTAACAAAAATATTGAGTGGAGGGGGAGCCAGGCCATTAAGGATCTTGAATACAAGACATGCGTCGGTGTATTGCACAAGATTTTCCCAACTCAAGAGCTCATGCTTTCTAAGGATGTGACAATGATGATGGCTATTGGGCTTCCTATCAAGCACTTTGAGAGCCTGTTTGTAGACAGACTGAATAGGTTTTAATGTTGTACAGCAAGCTTGGGCCCAACTAGTCAAGCAGTATGTTAAGTGGGGGAGTATCATAGAATTGAAGTACAGTTTTGCTACCTCAGTAGTCAAACAATTTCGTATAAATCGTAAATTAGCTAGGTTGAATTTGGTTATTTGAATTACCTTTTTCACATGCTTTTTAAAAGAGAGGTTGGAATCAAGTATGATGCCAAGGTACTTAAAATCGGATACCATCTGGAGCTTCTCCCCTGACACATAGACATCTGGCTCAGTAGCATCTGTTGCCCTCTTTGTGAAGAACATGCAAACAGTTTTTTCACATTGAGATGCAAACACGAGTCACTGAGCCACTTTGTATTTCGTTCTATACCATTTGTATTTCATTAACCTTTGACTATTGGATGTTCTTATAGGCACTTTAGTATTGCCAGTGTAACGGTATATCTACCGTCCCTCTCCTCCCTGGGCTGGAACCAGCAACACAACGACAACAGCCACCATCGGGCAGCGTTACCCATGCAGAGCAAGGGGAACATGCAGAGCAAGGGGAACAACTACGAGAAGGCTCAGAGCGAGTGATGTTTGAAACGCTATTAGCGCGCGCTAACTATTTAGCCATTTCACTTCGGTTACACCAGCCTCATCTCTGGAATTGATAGGCTTGAATTCATAAACAGTGCAATGCTTGACGCACAACGAAAAGCTGCTGGTAAAACGCACAAATATGCTGTTTGAATGAATGTATACACGCCTGCTTCTGCCTACCACCGCTCAGTCAGATACTTTGATACTTCGATACTTGTATGCTCAAGTCAGATTATATTCAACGCAGGACACACTAGATATCTAGTAATATCAACCATGTGTAGTTAACTAGTGATTATGATTGATTGTTTTTTTTACAAGGTAAGTTTAATGCTACGCTTGCGTTGGACTAGTTAACTCCATAGTTGCAAGACTGGATCCCCCGAGTTGACAAGGTGAAACTGTCGTTCTGCCCCTGAACAAGTCTGTTAACACATTCTTATTTTCAATGACGGCCTAGGAACGGTGGGTTAACAGACTTGCCTAGTTAAATAAAGGTGTAAAAAATAATAATAATAATCTGCCAAATAGGTGTCCAGAAATACCGATTTCCCGATTGTTATGAAAACTTGATATCGGCCAGTCCGATTGATCGGTCGACCTCTAGTTCAGAGGAGACTGTGTGAACCAGGCCTTCATGGTCAAACTGCTGTAAAGAAACCACTACCAAAAAGGACACCAACAAGAAGAAGAGACTTGCTTGGGCCAAGAAACACAAGCAATGTGTCCAAAGTTGAGATTTTTAGTTCTAACCGCCATGTCTTTGAGAGACACAGAGTAGGTGAACAGATGAATGCTGCATGTGTGGTTCCCACCGTGAAGCGTGGAGGTGGTGTGATGGTGCTTTGCTGGTGACACGGTCTGTGATTTATATAGAATTCAAGGCACACTTAACCAACATGGCTACCACAGCATTCTGCAGCAATACACCCTCCCATCTGGTTTGCGATTAGTGGGACTATCATTTGTTTTTCAACAGGACAAATGACCCAACACACCTTCAGGCTGTGTAAGAGCTATTTGACCAAGGACAGTGATGGCGAGCTGCATCAGATGAACTGGCCTCCACAATCAGTCAACCCCATACCAATTGAGATGATTTGGGATGAGTTGGAAAGCAGTGAGGGAAAAGAAGCCAACAAGTGCTCAGCATGTGTGGGAACTTCTTCAAGAATGTTGGAAAAGCATTCCAGGTGAAGCTGGTTGAGAGAATGACAGCTTTGTACACTCTTGGCAAGGCAAGAGAGGGCTACTTTGAAGAATCTAAAATATATTTTTTATTTGTTTAACATTTCTTTGGTTACTACATGGCGTTATGCTTTGTTTCAAGAAGGTATCAAAAAAATGTCAATAAATGTTACACTCACTGTGCTGCAATAGTCTCATAGCCTGTTATGGAGGGATAAAAGTCTGTTGAAACGTTCAATGCCATGATTTACGGAGCGCACAGGGCCAGATATTATGGGGTGTTTGTTGGTCAAGCAGAGATCCAATCAGTTCTTTAAAATCCATCTTCAGCTGCCCTTCATAATGTCATTGAATCCCACATGAACTATAATAGACTCAATTTCCTGATACAGGTTTAATATGTTTTGGAGAAGCTTATTGATGTACTCGTGCTCCTGGATAGCACAACGTTTTTGCTCCAGGGACTGAAATATTTCTCACCATTGAACAGCCCAATTTAACTGCCCGAGACGGGGATGGAGAAATCCGCTGATGCCTAGCCCTCACACAATTTGTGGAACCTTTCACGGGCCCACGAGAAGCAGAATAGCCTCGTCACAGATCCAGAGAGAAGGAGCCGAATACGATGACCAACCCACAGCTGGAGTCAGCGTAGTTGGAGTCAGCACAGCCATTGCAGACACAGGCAGTCTCAGTGATGAAGGCGCAGGTAGATCAGGCATCTTTGCATAGATTACATGCTTATTTACCTCACCGTCCCCAACCTACACAAACCCCTGCCCCCAATATAGCCATAGCGCTCCATTCATTCCTAAAGCCCATAAAATAACCTTGCTACTACTTCTTGTGTGCTTGGTGTGGGGCAGGAACTTTAGTTAATGATGAGGAATGTCATCTACAGTTCAGGCCCAGTTGTATTTGGGTCAACTCACTGCACCAGTGGTACTGTTGGGGCCGGGGCTGTAATCTTGGCTTAGCCAACAGACCAGACTCATCCCCTCGGTATCCGTCTAGTAATTGCATTCGAGAAATGCCAACATCTAGGGCTGCCAGTGTGTGGGGCGCTCCTCTCCTCGGGTGGTGCGATCGTCACACCTGTTGAGGCATATTTTTTTGGAAGGCAAGCTGTGAATTAGTTTTAAAAATAAAATAATTGAAAGCGGGTTAGAGTTGTTTGGCATATGGGCCTACTAATTTCAGTGTTTTATACTTTTGGATCAGACCTGTTCTTTGGTGCAGTTTTCTGATCATTGAGACTTTTTTGCATGTTATTGTTCATGATTATGGTAAAAACACACCTATAAACATTTACGTGATTGTGAGTTGTATGCTGAATAAAAATGACCACCTGACAACATCAACCATATGAAATCGATATCTTTTCATAAAATAGAAATCTCACCATGTCGATAAAGGTATGAGGGTAGTGCTATGATGGTAATAAAGGTATGAGGGTAGTGCTATGACGGCAGTAAAGGTATGAGGGTAGTGCTGTGACGGTAATAAATGTATGAGAGTAGTGCTGTGATGGTAATAAAGGTATGAGGGTAGTGTTGTGGACGGTAATAAAGGTATGAGGGTAGTGCTGTGATGGTAATAAAGGTATGAGAGTAGTGCTGTGATGGTAATAAAGGTATGAGGGTAGTGTTGTGACGGTAATAAAGGTATGAGGGTAGTGCTGTGACGGTAATAAAGGTATGAGGGTAGTGCTGTGACGGTAATAAAGGTATGAGAGTAGTGCTGTGATGGTAATAAAGGTATGAGGGTAGTGCTGTGATGGTAATAAAGGTATGAGGGTAGTGTTGTGACGGTAATAAAGGTATGAGGGTAGTGCTGTGACAATAATAAAAGGTATGAGGGTAGTGCTGTGACGGTAATAAAGGTATGAGGGTAGTGTTGTGACGGTAATAAAGGTATGAGTGTAGTGCTGTGACGGTAATAAAGGTATGAGGGTAGTATTGTGACAGTAATAAAGGTATGAGGGTAGTGCTGTGACGGTAATAAAGGTATGAGGGTAGTGTTGTGACGGTAATAAAGGTATGAGTGTAGTGCTGTGACGGTAATAAAGGTATGAGGGTAGTATTGTGACAGTAATAAAGGTATGAGGGTAGTGCTGTGACAATAATAAAAGGTATGAGGGTAGTGCTGTGATGGTAATAAAGGTATGAGGGTAGTGCTGTGACGGTAATAAAGGTATGAGGGTAGTGTTGTGACGGTAATGAAGGTATGAGGGTACTGCTGTGACGGTATTAAAGGTATGAGGGTAGTGTTGTGACGGTAATAAAGGTATGAGGGTAGTGTGTGACAATAATAAAAGGTATGAGGGTAGTGTTGTGACGGTAATAAAGGTATGAGGGTAGTGCTGTGACGGTAATAAAGGTATGAGGGTAGTGTTGTGACGGTAATAAAGGTATGAGGATAGTGCTGTGACAATAATAAAAGGTATGAGGGTAGTGCTGTGATGGTAATTGAATAACTATTTAACTGACATTATGGATGAAGACAGCCATGAAAATAAAATAACCTTGAAGCCTTTTAAATAGGGCTACATTATTTTCATGTAGATAAATGTTACCAAATAGCGGGAGTCAAGATATCCTCCTCTTTCCAACTGTCCTTTTATGCTCCGGCATCTAATCTTCTAGATGTGCAGGGTTGTAGAAGCTCTAGACTATACCCAGTTAGCAATGAGGAATCGGCCCAGAAGCGGCCCTCACGGGGGGCCGAACTGATTGAATCTGCCCAGAATCGGCATCAGGCCATTTCTGTCTACCAGAATTCAGCCGACTTTGCCGGGATCTTACCAGAAATCCCCCAGATTTTGTCATTTTAAATATTACTATTATACATTTAATTTCATTTCATACATACAAATTATACCCATCCACAAAAAAAAATATTTTGTGTCGGATTTTGTGTTCGCTGCTCTGGCCCCCAATGGTGGAACAAACTCCCTCACGACGCCAGGACAGCGGAGTCAATCACCACCTTCCGGAGACACCTGAAACCCCACCTCTTTAAGGAATACCTAGGATAGGATAAGTATTCCCCTCTCACCCCCCTTTAAGATTTAGATGCACTATTGTAAAGTGACTGTTCCACTGGATGTCATAAAGTGAATGCACCAATTTGTAAGTCGCTCTGGATAAGAGCGTCTGCTAAATGACCTAAATGTAATGT
>NW_025754013.1:0-9776 GCF_021184085.1 Oncorhynchus gorbuscha | reverse complement strand
GGGCCGTGTGTCACCTATAGGGAGAGGAGAGACAGGGCCGTGTGTCACCTATAGGGAGAGGAGAGACAGGGCCGTGTGTCACCTATAGGGAGGGGAGAGACAGGGCCAGTGTGTCACCTATAGGGAGAGGAGAGACAGGGCCGTGTGTCACCTATAGGGAGAGGAGAGACAGGGCCGTGTGTCACCTATAGGGAGAGGAGAGACAGGGCCGTGTGTCACCTATAGGGAGAGGAGAGACCGTCGTGTGTTACCTATAGGGAGAGGAGAGACAGGGCCCTGTGTCACCTATAGGGAGAGGAGAGACAGGGCCCTGTGTCACCTATAGGAGAGGAGAGACAGGCCGTCCAGGAGAGGAGAGACAGGGCCGTGTGTCACCTATAGGGAGAGGAGAGACAGGGCCGTGTGTCACCTATAGGGAGAGGGAGAGACAGGGCCGTGTGTCACCTATAGGGAGAGGAGAGACAGGGCCCTGTGTCACCTATAGGGAGAGGATAGACAGGGCCGTGTGTCACCTATAGGGAGAGGAGAGACAGGGCCATGTGTCACCTATAGGGAGAGGAGAGACAGGGCCGTGTGTCACCTATAGGGAGAGGAGAGACAGGGCCGTGTGTCACCTATAGGGAGAGGAGAGACAGGGCCGTGTGTCACCTATAGGGAGAGGAGAGACAGGGCCATGTGTCACCTATAGGGAGAGGAGAGACAGGGCCATGTGTCACCTATAGGGAGAGGAGAGGAGAGGAGGGAGAGACAGGGCCATGTGTCACCTATAGGAGAGGAGAGTGTCACCTATAGGGAGAGACAGGGCCATGTGTCACCTATAGGGAGAGGAGAGACAGGGCCATGTGTCACCTATAGGGAGAGGAGAGGAGAGACAGGGCCATGTGTCACCTATAGGGAGAGGAGAGACAGGGCCATGTGTCACCTATAGGGAGAGGAGAGGAGAGACAGGGCCATGTGTCACCTATAGGGAGAGGAGAGGAGAGACAGGGCCATGTGTCACCTATAGGGAGAGGAGAGACAGGGCCGTGTGTCACCTATAGGGAGAGGAGAGACAGGGCCGTGTGTCACCTATAGGGAGAGGAGAGACAGGGCCGTGTGTCACCTATAGGGAGATGAGAGACAGGGCCGTGTGTCACCTATAGGGAGAGGAGAGACAGGGCCATGTGTCACCTATAGGGAGAGGAGAGACAGGGCCGTGTGTCACCTAAAGGGAGAGGAGAGACAGGGCCGTGTGTCACCTATAGGGAGAGGAGAGACCGGGCCATGTGTCACCTATAGGGAGAGGAGAGACAGGGCCGTGTGTCACCTATAGGGAGAGGAGAGACCGGGCCGTGTCTCACCTATAGGGAGAGGAGAGACAGGGCCGTGTGTCACCTATAGGGAGAGGAGAGACAGGGCCCTGTGTCACCTATAGGGAGAGGAGAGACAGGGCCGTGTGTCACCTATAGGGAGAGGAGAGACAGGGCCGTGTGTCACCTATAGGGAGAGGAGAGACAGGGCCGTGTGTCACCTATAGGGAGAGGAGAGACAGGGCCATGTGTCACCTATAGGGAGAGGAGAGACAGGGCCCTGTGTCACCTATAGGGAGAGGATAGACAGGGCCGTGTGTCACCTATAGGGAGAGGAGAGACAGGGCCATGTGTCACCTATAGGGAGAGGAGAGACAGGGCCGTGTGTCACCTATAGGGAGAGGAGAGACAGGGCCGTGTGTCACCTATAGGGAGAGGAGAGACAGGGCCGTGTGTCACCTATAGGGAGAGGAGAGACAGGGCCGTGTGTCACCTATAGGGAGAGGAGAGACAGGGCCCTGTGTCACCTATAGGGAGAGGAGAGACAGGGCCGTGTGTCACCTATAGGGAGAGGAGAGACAGGGCCATGTGTCACCTATAGGGAGAGGAGAGACAGGGCCATGTGTCACCTATAGGGAGAGGAGAGGAGAGACAGGGCCATATGTCACCTATAGGGAGAGGAGAGACAGGGCCATGTGTCACCTATAGGGAGAGGACAGGAGAGACAGGGCCATGTGTCACCTATAGGGAGAGGAGAGACAGGGCCGTGTGTCACATATAGGGAGAGGAGAGGAGAGACAGGGCCATGTGTCACCTATAGGGAGAGGAGAGACAGGGCCGTGTGTCACCTATAGGGAGAGGAGAGACAGGGCCATGTGTCACCTATAGGGAGAGGAGAGACAGGGCCATGTGTCACCTATAGGGAGAGGAGAGGAGAGACAGGGCCATATGTCACCTATAGGGAGAGGAGAGACAGGGCCATGTGTCACCTATAGGGAGAGGACAGGAGAGACAGGGCCATGTGTCACCTATAGGGAGAGGAGAGACAGGGCCGTGTGTCACATATAGGGAGAGGAGAGGAGAGACAGGGCCATGTGTCACCTATAGGGAGAGGAGAGACAGGGCCGTGTGTCACCTATAGGGAGAGGAGAGGAGAGACAGGGCCGTGTGTCACCTATAGGGAGAGGAGAGACAGGGCCGTGTGTCACCTATAGGGAGAGGAGAGACAGGGCCGTGTGTCACCTATAGGGAGAGGAGAGACAGGGCCGTGTGTCACCTATAGGGAGAGGAGAGACAGGGCCGTGTGTCACCTATAGGGAGAGGAGAGACAGAGCCGTGTGTCACCTATAGGGAGAGGAGAGACAGGGCCGTGTGTCACCTATAGGGAGAGGAGAGGAGAGACAGGGCCGTGTGTCACCTATAGGGAGAGGAGAGGAGAGACAGGGCATGTGTCACCTATAGGGAGAGGAGAGACAGGGCCGTGTGTCACCTATAGGGAGAGGAGAGACAGGGCCGTGTGTCACCTATAGGGAGAGGAGAGACAGGGCCGTGTGTCACCTATAGGGAGAGGAAGAGACAGGGCCATGTGTCACCTATAGGGAGAGGAGAGACAGGGCCATGTGTCACCTATAGGGAGAGGAGAGGAGAGACAGGGCCATGTGTCACCTATAGGGAGAGGAGAGGAGAGACGGGTCCATGTGTCACCTATAGGGAGAGGAGAGACAGGGCCATGTGTCACCTATAGGGAGAGGAGAGGAGAGACAGGGCCATGTGTCACCTATAGGGAGAGGAGAGACAAGGCCGTGTGTCACCTATAGGGAGAGGAGAGACAGGGCCGTGTGTCACCTATAGGGAGAGGAGAGGAGAAACAGGGCCATGTGTCACCTATAGGGAGAGGAGAGACAGGGCCGTGTGTCACCTATAGGGAGAGGAGAGACAGGGCCGTGTGTCACCTATAGGGAGAGGAGAGACAGGGCCGTGTGTCACCTATAGGGAAAGGAGAGACAGGGCCGTGTGTAACCTATAGGGAGAGGAGAGACAGGGCCGTGTGTAACCTATAGGGAGAGGAGAGACAGGGCCGTGTGTCACCTATAGGGAGAGGAGAGACAGGGCCGTGTGTCACCTATAGGGAGAGGAGAGATAGGGAGAGGAGAGACAGGGCCGTGTGTCACCTATAGGGAGAGGAGAGACAGGGCCATGTGTCACCTATAGGGAGAGGAGAGACAGGGCCATGTGTCACCTATAGGGAGAGGAGAGACAGGGCCATGTGTCACCTATAGGGAGAGGAGAGACAGGGCCGTGTGTCACCTATAGGGAGAGGAGAGACAGGGCCGTGTGTCACCTATAGGGAGAGGAGAGACAGGGCCGTGTGTCACCTATAGGGAGAGGAGAGACAGGGCCGTGTGTCACCTATAGGGAGAGGAGAGACAGGGCCGTGTGTCACCTATAGGGAGAGGAGAGACAGGGCCGTGTGTCACCTATAGGGAGAGGAGAGACAGGGCCGTGTGTCACCTATAGGGAGAGGAGAGACAGGGCCGTGTGTCACCTACAGGGAGAGGAGAGACAGGGCCGTGTGTCACCTATAGGGAGAGGAGAGACAGGGCCATGTGTCACCTATAGGGAGAGGAGAGACAGGGCCATGTGTCCTTCTGTAGCTCAGTTGGTAGAGCATGGCGCTTGTAACGCCAGGGTAGTGGGTTCGATCCCCGGGACCACCCATACGTAGAATGTATGCACACATGACTGTAAGTCGCTTTGGATAAAAGCGTCTGCTAAATGGCATATATTATTATTACCTATAGGGAGAGGAGAGACAGGGCCGTGTGTCACCTATAGGGAGAGGAGAGACAGGGCCGTGTGTCACCTATAGGGAGAGGAGAGACAGGGCCGTGTGTCACCTATAGGGAGAGGAGAGACAGGGCCGTGTGTCACCTATAGGGAGAGGAGAGACAGGGCCGTGTGTCACCTATAGGGAGAGGAGAGACAGGATCATGTGTCACCTATAGGGAGAGGAGAGACAGGGCCGTGTGTCACCTATAGGGAGAGGAGAGGAGAGACAGGGCCGTGTGTCACCTATAGGGAGAGGAGAGACAGGGCCGTGTGTCACCTATAGGGAGAGGAGAGACAGGGCCGTGTGTCACCTATAGGGAGAGGAGAGACAGGGCCATGTGTCACCTATAGGGAGAGGAGAGACAGGGCCTGGTGTCACCTATAGGGAGAGGAGAGACAGGGCCGTGTGTCACCTATAGGGAGAGGAGAGACAGGGCCATGTGTCACCTATAGGGAGAGGAGAGACAGAGCCATGTGTCACCTATAGGGAGAGGAGAGACAGGGCCATGTGTCACCTATAGGGAGAGGAGAGACAGGGCCATGTGTCACCTATAGGGAGAGGAGAGACAGGGTCATGTGTCACCTATAGGGAGAGGAGAGGAGAGACAGGGCCATGTGTCACCTATAGGGAGAGGAGAGACAGGGCCGTGTGTCACCTATAGGGAGAGGAGAGACATGGCCATGTGTCACCTATAGGGAGAGGAGAGGAGAGACAGGGCCGTGTGTCACCTATAGGGAGAGGAGAGACAGGGCCATGTGTCACCTATAGGGAGAGGAGAGACAGGGCCGTGTGTCACCTATAGGGAGAGGAGAGGAGACAGGGCCGTGTCACCCATAGGGGGAGAGGAGAGACAGGGCCGTGTGTCACCTATAGGGAGAGGAGAGACAGGGCCATGTGTCACCTATAGGGAGAGGAGAGACAGGGCCGGTGTCACCTAGGGAGAGAGAGACAGGGCCGTGTGTCACCTATAGGGAGAGGAGAGACAGGGCCGTGTGTCACCTATAGGGAGAGGAGAGACCGGGCCATGTGTCACCTATAGGGAGAGAGGAGAGACAGGGCCGTGTGTCACCTATAGGGAGAGGAGAGACAGGCCGTGTGTCACCTATAGGGAGGGAGAGACAGGGCTGTGTGTCACCTATAGGGAGAGGAGAGACAGGGCCGTGTGTCACCTATAGGGAGAGGAGAGACAGGGCCGTGTGTCACCTATAGGGAGAGGAGAGAGACAGGGCCGTGTGTCACCTACAGGAGAGGAGACAGGGCTGTGTGTCACCTATAGGGAGAGGAGAGACAGGGCCGTGTGTCACCTATAGGGAGAGGAGAGACAGGGCCGTGTGTCACCTATAGGGAGAGGAGAGACAGGGCCGTGTGTCACCTACAGGGAGAGGAGAGACAGGGCCGTGTGTCACCTATAGGGAGAGGAGAGACAGGGCCGTGTGTCACCTATAGGGAGAGGAGAGACAGGGCCGTGTGTCACCTATAGGGAGAGGAGAGACAGGGCCGTGTGTCACCTATAGGGAGAGGCGAGATAGGGAGAGGAGAGACAGGGCCGTGTGTCACCTATAGGGAGAGGAGAGACAGGGCCATGTGTCACCTATAGGGAGAGGAGAGACAGGGCCATGTGTCACCTATAGGGAGAGGAGAGACAGGGCCATGTGTCACCTATAGGAGAGGAGAGACAGGGCCGTGTGTCACCTATAGGGAGAGGAGAGACAGGGCCGTGTGTCACCTATAGGGAGAGGAGAGACAGGGCCGTGTGTCACCTATAGGGAGAGGAGAGACAGGGCCGTGTGTCACCTATAGGGAGAGGAGAGACAGGGCCGTGTGTCACCTATAGGGAGAGGAGAGACAGGGCCGTGTGTCACCTATAGGGAGAGGAGAGACAGGGCCATAGTCACCTATAGGGAGAGGAGAGACAGGGCCGTGTGTCACCTACAGGGAGAGGAGAGACAGGGCCGTGTGTCACCTATAGGGAGAGGAGAGACAGGGCCATGTGTCACCTATAGGGAGAGGAGAGACAGGGCCATGTGTCCTTCTGTAGCTCAGTTGGTAGAGCATGGCGCTTGTAACGCCAGGGTAGTGGGTTCGATCCCCGGGACCACCCATACGTAGAATGTATGCACACATGACTGTAAGTCGCTTTGGATAAAAGCGTCTGCTAAATGGCATATATTATTATTACCTATAGGGAGAGGAGAGACAGGGCTGTGTGTCACCTATAGGGAGAGGAGAGACAGGGCCGTGTGTCACCTATAGGGAGAGGAGAGACAGGGCCGTGTGTCACCTATAGGGAGAGGAGAGACAGGGCCGTGTGTCACCTATAGGGAGAGGAGAGACAGGGCCATGTGTCACCTATAGGGAGAGGAGAGACAGGATCATGTGTCACCTATAGGGAGAGGAGAGACAGGGCCGTGTGTCACCTATAGGGAGAGGAGAGGAGAGACAGGGCCGTGTGTCACCTATAGGGAGAGGAGAGACAGGGCCGTGTGTCACCTATAGGGAGAGGAGAGACAGGGCCGTGTGTCACCTATAGGGAGAGGAGAGACAGGGCCATGTGTCACCTATAGGGAGAGGAGAGACAGGGCCTGGTGTCACCTATAGGGAGAGGAGAGACAGGGCCGTGTGTCACCTATAGGGAGAGGAGAGACAGAGCCATGTGTCACCTATAGGGAGAGGAGAGACAGGGCCATGTGTCACCTATAGGGAGAGGAGAGACAGGGCCATGTGTCACCTATAGGGAGAGGAGAGACAGGGTCATGTGTCACCTATAGGGAGAGGAGAGGAGAGACAGGGCCATGTGTCACCTATAGGGAGAGGAGAGACAGGGCCGTGTGTCACCTATAGGGAGAGGAGAGACATGGCCATGTGTCACCTATAGGGAGAGGAGAGGAGAGACAGGGCCGTGTGTCACCTATAGGGAGAGGAGAGACAGGGCCATGTGGTCACCCATAGGGAGGAGAGGAGAGACAGGGCCGTGTGTCACCTATAGGGAGAGGAGAGGAGAGACAGGGCCGTGTGTCACCTAGGGGAGAGGAGAGACAGGGCCGTGTGTCACCTATAGGGAGAGGAGAGAGACAGGGCCATGTGTCACCTATAGGGAGATGAGAGACAGGCCGTGTGTCACCTATAGGAGAGGAGAGACAGGCCGTGTGTCACCTATAGGGAGAGGAGAGACAGGGCCGTGTGTCACCTATAGGGAGAGGAGAGACCGGGCCATGTGTCACCTATAGGGAGAGGAGAGACAGGGCCGTGTGTCACCTATAGGGAGAGGGAGAGACCGGGCAGGGCGTGTGTCACCCAGGAGAGGAGAGACAGGGCTGTGTGTCACCTATAGGGAGAGGAGAGACAGGGCCGTGTGTCACCTATAGGGAGAGGAGAGACAGGGCCGTGTGTCACCTACAGGAGAGGAGAGACAGGGCCGTGTGTCACCTACAGGGAGAGGAGAGACAGGGCTGTGTGTCACCTATAGGGAGAGGAGAGACAGGGGCCGGTGTCACCTATAGGGGAGAGGAGAGACAGGGCCGTGTGCCTACCTATAGGGAGAGGAGAGACAGGGCCGTGTGTCACCTATAGGGAGGCCGTGTGTCACCTATAGGGAGACAGGGCCGTGTGTCACCTATAGGGAGAGGAGAGACCTACAGGGAGGAGAGACTGGACGTGTGTCACCTATAGGGAGAGGAGAGACAGGGCCGTGTGTCACCTATAGGGAGAGGGAGAGACAGGGCCGTGTCACCTATAGGGAGAGGAGAGACAGGGCCGACCTACAGGGAGAGAGACCAGGGCCGTGTGTCACCTATAGGAGAGAGAGACAGGGCCGTGTGTCACCTATAGGGAGAGGAGAGACAGGGCCATGTGTCACCTAGGGAGAGGAGAGACAGGGCCATGTGTCACCTGCAGTCACCTATAGGGAGAGGAGAGACAGGGCCGTGTGTCACCTATAGGGAGAGGAGAGACAGGGCCGTGTGTGTCACCTATAGGAGAGGAGACAGGGCCGTGTGTCACCTATAGGGAGAGGAGAGACAGGGCCGTGTGTCACCCAGGGAGAGGAGAGACAGGGCCGTGTGTCACCTATAGGGAGAGGAGAGACAGGGCCGTGTGTCAGAGGAGAGACAGGGCCGTGTGTCACCTATAGGGAGAGGAGAGACAGGGCCGTGTGTCACCTATAGGAGAGGAGAGACAGGGCCGTGGTGTCACCCAGAGGAGAGGAGAGACAGGGCCGTGTGTCACCTATAGGGAGAGGAGAGACAGGGCCATGTGTCACCTATAGGGAGAGGAGACAGGGCCGTGTGTCACCTATAGGGGAGAGAGGCGAACAGGGCCGTGTGTCACCTATAGGGAGACCCATACGGGAGAGACAGTATGCCATGACTGTCACCTATAGGGAGAGGAAATGGCAGGGCCGTGTGTCACCTATAGGGAGAGGAGAGACAGGGCCATGTGTCACCTATAGGGAGAGGAGAGACAGGGCCGTGTGTCACCTATAGGGAGAGGAGAGACAGGGGCCGTGTGTCACCTATAGGGAGAGGAGAGACAGGGCCGTGTGTCACCTATAGGAGAGGAGAGACAGGGCCATGTGTCACCTATAGGGAGAGGAGAGACAGGGCCGTGTGTCACCTATAGGGAGAGGAGAGACAGGGCCGTGTGTCACCTATAGGGAGAGAGAGGAGAGACAGGGCCGTGTGTCACCTATAGTCACCTATAGGGAGAGGAGAGACAGGGCCGTGTGTCACCTATAGGGAGAGGAGAGACAGGGCCGTGTGTCACCTATAGGGAGAGGAGAGACAGGGCCTGTGTCACCTATAGGAGAGGAGAGACAGGGCCGTGTGTCACCTATAGGGAGAGGAGAGACAGGGCCATGTGTCACCTAGGGAGAGGAGAGACAGGGCCATGTGTCACCTATAGGGAGAGGAGAGGAGTAGACAGGGCCATGTGTCACCTATAGGGAGAGGAGAGACAGGGCTGTGTGTCACCTATAGGGAGAGGAGAGACAGGGCCATGTGTCACCTATAGGGAGAGGAGAGACAGGGCTGTGTGTCACCTATAGGGAGAGGGGAGAGAGACAGGGCCATGTGTCACCTATAGGGAGAGGGCCAGTGTCACCTATATAGGAGAGACAGGGCCGTGTGTCACCTATAGGGAGAGGAGAGAGACAGGGCCGTGTGTCACCTATAGGGAGAGTGTCACCTATAGGAGAGAGACCGTGTGTCAGGGAGAGGAGATAGGCCGTGTGTCACCTATAGAGGGAGAGGAGAGACAGGGCCGTGTGTCACCTATAGGAGAGGAGAGACAGGGCCGTGTGTCACCTATAGGGAGAGGAGAGACAGGGCCGTGTGTCACCTATAGGGAGACAGGAGTGTCACCTATAGGGAGAGGAGAGGAGAGACAGGGCCATGTGTCACCTATAGGGAGAGGAGAGACAGGGCCGTGTGTCACCTATAGGGAGAAGGAGAGACAGGGCCGTGTGTCACCTATAGGGAGAGGAGACAGGGCCGTGTGTCACCTGTGTGTCACCTATAGGAGAGAGGAGAGACAGGGCCATGTCACCTATAGGAGAGGAGAGGAGAGACAGGAGAACATGTGGAGTATTGTCTATAGGAAGGAGAGACAGAGACAGGGCCATGTGGTCACCCATAGGAGAAGAGACAGGGCCGTGTGTCACC
>NW_025754012.1:0-9779 GCF_021184085.1 Oncorhynchus gorbuscha | reverse complement strand
TGCCCTATCTCCTGACTCCAGTCTGTTACCTATAGCTCCAGTCTGTTACCTATATCTCCAGTCTGTTACCTATACTCCAGTCTGTAATCTATATCTCCAGTCTGTTACCTATATCTCCAGTCTGTTACCTATACTCCAGTCTGTTATCTATATCTCCAGTCTGTTACCTATAGCTCCAGTGTGTTACCTATACTCCAGTCTGTTACCTATAGCTCCAGTGTGTTACCTATACCTACAGTCTGTTACCTATATCTCCAGTCTGTTACCTATAGTCCAGTCTGTTACCTATACCTCCAGTCTGTTACCTATATCTCCAGTCTGTTACCTATACTCCAGTCTGTTATCTATATCTCCAGTCTGTTACCTATAGCTCCAGTCTGTTACCTATACCTCCAGTCTGTTACCTATATCTCAGTCTGTTACCTATACCTACAGTCTGTTACCTATATCTCCAGTCTGTTACCTATACTCCAGTCTGTTACCTATACCTCCAGTCTGTTACCTATATCTCCAGTCTGTTACCTATACCTACAGTCTGTTACCTATATCTCCAGTCTGTTACCTATAGCTCCAGTCTGTTACCTATATCTCCAGTCTGTTACCTATAGCTCCAGTCTGTTACCTAAATCTCCAGTCTGTCACCTATATCTCCAGTCTGTTACCTATAGCTTCCAGTCTGTTACCTAAATCTCCAGTCTGTCACCTATATATCCAGTCTGTTACCTATATTCCAGTCTGTTACCTATAGCCTCATGTCTGTTACCTATGTCTCCAGCTCTATGTACCTATATATCCAGTCTGTTACCTATACCTACAGTCTGTTACCTATGCACACATGACTGTAAGTCGCTTGGATAAAGCGTCTGCTAAATGGCATGTATTATTATTATTATTATATCTCCAGTCTGTTACCTATATCTCCAGTCTGTTATGTATATCTCTAGTCTCTACTTCCTTTCTCCTGACTCCAGTCTGTTACCTATATCTCACTCTGTTATCTATATCTCTAGTCTCTACTTCCCTTTCTCCTGACTCCAGTCTGTTACCTATACCTCCAGTCTGTTACCTATAGCTCCAGTCTGTTACCTACACCTCCAGTCTGTTACCTATATCTCCAGTCTGTTACCTATATCTCCAGTCTGTTACCTATACCTCCAGTCTGTTACCTATATCTCCAGTCTGTTACCTATATTCCAGTCTGTTACCTATAGCTCATGTCTGTTACCTATATCTCCAGTCTATAGCGCCCTATCTCCTGACTCCAGTCTGTTACCTATAGCTCCAGTCTCTAGTGCCCTATCTCTGACTCGTCTGTTACCTATAGCTCCAGTCTCTAGTGCCCTATCTCCTGACTCCAGTCTGTTACCTATAGCTCCAGTCTATAGTGCCCTATCTCCTGACTCGTCTGTTACCTATAGCTCCAGTCTCTAGTGCCCTATCTCCTGACTCCAGTCTGTTACCTATAGCTCCAGTCTATAGTGCCCTATCTCCCTGACTTCCAGTCTGTTACCTATAGCTCCAGTCTATAGTGCCCTATCTCCTGACTCGTCTGTTACCTATAGCTCCAGTCTCTAGTGCCCTATCTCCTGACTCGTCTGTTACCTATAGCCCAGTCTATAGCGCCCTATCTCCTGACTCCAGTCTGTTACCTATAGCTCCAGTCTCTAGTGCCCTATCTCCTGACTCCGTCTGTTACCTATAGCTCCAGTCTATAGCGCCCTATCTCCTGACTCCAGTCTGTTACCTATAGCTCCAGTCATCTAGTGCCCTATCTCCTGACTCCGTCTCTGTTACCTATAGCTCCAGTCTATAGTGCCTATCTCCTGACTCCAGTCTGTTACCTATAGCTCCAGTCTCTAGTGCCCTATCTCCTGACTCCAGTCTGTTACCTATAGCTCCAGTCTCTAGTGCCCTATCTCCTGACTCAGTCTGTTACCTATAGCTCCAGTCTATAGTGCCCTATCTCCTGACTCCAGTCTGTTACCTATAGCTCCAGTCTCTAGTGCCCTATCTCCTGACTCCAGTCTGTTACCTATAGCTCCAGTCTATAGTGCCCTATCTCCTGACTCCAGTCTGTTACCTATAGCTCCAGTCTGTTACCTATATCTCCAGTCTGTTACCTATACTCCAGTCTGTAATCTATATCTCCAGTCTGTTACCTATATCTCCAGTCTGTTACCTATACTCCAGTCTGTTATCTATATCTCCAGTCTGTTACCTATAGCTCCAGTGTGTTACCTATACTCCAGTCTGTTACCTATAGCTCCAGTGTGTTACCTATACCTACAGTCTGTTACCTATATCTCCAGTCTGTTACCTATAGTCCAGTCTGTTACCTATACCTCCAGTCTGTTACCTATATCTCCAGTCTGTTACCTATAGCTCCAGTCTGTTATCTATATCTCCAGTCTGTTACCTATAGCTTCAGTCTGTTACCTATACCTCCAGTCTGTTACCTATATCTCCAGTCTGTTACCTATACCTACAGTCTGTTACCTATATCTCCAGTCTGTTACCTATACTCCAGTCTGTTACCTATACTCTCCAGTCTGTTACCTATATCTCCAGTCTGTTACCTATACTCTACAGTCTGTTACCTATATCTCCAGTCTGTTACCTATAGCTCCAGTCTGTTACCTATATCTCCAGTCTGTTACCTATAGCTCCAGTCTGTTACCTATATCTCCAGTCTGTTACCTATATCTCCAGTCTGTTACCTATAGCTCCAGTCTGTTACCTAAATCTCCAGTCTGTCACCTATATACTCCAGTCTGTTACCTATATCTCCAGTCTGTTACCTATAGCTCCATGTCTGTTACCTATATCTCCAGTCTGTTACCTATATATCCAGTCTGTTACCTATACTCTACAGTCTGTTACCTATATCTCCAGTCTGTTACCTATATCTCCAGTCTGTTATGTATATCTCTAGTCTCTACTTCCCTTTCTCCTGACTCCAGTCTGTTACCTATATCTCCACTCTGTTATCTATATCTCTAGTCTCTACTTCCCTTTCTCCTGACTCCAGTCTGTTACCTATACCTCCAGTCTGTTACCTATAGCTCCAGTCTGTTACCTATATCTCCAGTCTGTTACCTATATCTCCAGTCTCTACCATATTCCAGTCTGTTACCTATACCTCCAGTCTGTTACCTATATCTCCAGTCTGTTACCTATATCTCCAGTCTGTTACCTATAGCTCCAGTCTGTTACCTATATCTCCAGTCTGTTACCTATATCTCCAGTCTGTTACCTATAGCTCCAGTCTGTTACCTATATCTCCAGTCTGTTACCTATATCTCCAGTCTGTTACCTATATCTCCAGTCTGTTACCTATACCTCCAGTCTGTTACCTATATCTCCAGTCTGTTACCTATATTCCAGTCTGTTACCTATAGCTCATGTCTGTTACCTATATCTCCAGTCTGTTACCTATATCTCCAGTCTGTTACCTATAGCTCCAGTCTGTTACCTATATCTCCAGTCTGTTACCTATAGCTCCATGTCTGTTACCTATATCTCCAGTCTATTACGTATATACCAGTCTGTTACCTATAGCGTCGCAGTTACTGTTACTATCATTATATCTCCAGTCTGTTACCTATATCTCCAGTCTGTTATGTATATCTCTAGTCTCTACTTCCTTTCTCCTGACTCCAGTCTGTTACCTATATCTCCACTCTGTTATCTATATCTCTAGTCTCTACTTCCCTTTCTCCTGACTCCAGTCTGTTACCTATACCTCCAGTCTGTTACCTATAGCTCCAGTCTGTTACCTATAGCTCCAGTCTGTTACCTATATCTCCAGTCTGTTACCTATATCTCCAGTCTGTTACCTATACCTCCAGTCTGTTACCTATATCTCCAGTCTGTTACCTATATTCCAGTCTGTTACCTATAGCTCATGTCTGTTACCTATATCTCCAGTCTGTTACCTATATCTCCAGTCTGTTACCTATAGCTCCAGTCTGTTACCTATATCTCCAGTCTGTTACCTATAGCTCCAGTCTGTTACCATTCCAGTCTGTTACCTATATCTCCAGTCTGTTACCTATAGCTTCAGTCTGTTACCTAAATTCTCCAGTCTGTCACCTATATTCCAGTCTGTTACCTATATCTCCAGTCTGTTACCTATATCTCCAGTCTGTTACCTACTCCAGTCTGTTACCTATATCTCCAGTCTGTTACTCATATCTCCAGTCTGTTATGTATATCTCTAGTCTCTACTTCCTTTCTCCTGACTCCAGTCTGTTACCTATCTCCACTCTGTTATCTATATCGCTAGCTCTACTTCTCTCCTGACTCCAGTCTGTTACCTAGCCCAGTCTGTTGTCTATATCCCACTCTGTTATCTATATCTCTAGTCTCACTTCCATTTCTCCCTGACTCCAGTCTCTTACCTATACCTCCAGTCTGTTACCTATAGCTCCAGTCTGTTACCTATAGCTCCAGTCTGTTACCTACACCTCCAGTCTGTTACCTATATCTCCAGTCTGGTACCTATATCTCCAGTCTGTTACCTATACCTCCAGTCTGTTACCTATATCTCCAGTCTGTTACCTATATTCCAGTCTGTTACCTATAGCCTATGTCTGTTACCTATATCTCCAGTCTGTTACCTATCTCCAGTCTGTTACCTATTCCAGTCTGTTACCTATAGCTCATGTCTGTTACCTATATCTCCAGTCTGTTACCTATATCTCCAGTCTGTTACCTATAGCTCCAGTCTGTTACCTATATCCAGTCTGTTACCTATAGCTCCAGTCTGTTACCTATATTCCTAGTCTGTTACCTATATCTCCAGTCTGTTACCTATATCTCCAGTCTGTTACCTATTCCAGTCTGTTATGTATATCTCAAGTCTCTACTTCCTTTCTCCTGACTCCAGTCTGTTACCTATATCTCCACTCTGTTATCTATATCTCTAGTCTCTACTTCCTTCCCTGACTCCAGTCTGTTACCTATACCTCCAGTCTGTTACCTATAGCTCCAGCCTGTTACTTCTATAGCTCCAGTCTGTTACCTACACTCTCCAGTCTGTTACCTATATCTCCAGTCTGTTACCTATCTCCAGTCTGTTACCTATACCTCCAGTCTGTTACCTATATCTCCAGTCTGTTACCTATATTCCAGTCTGTTACCATAGCTCATGTCTGTTACCTATCCATCTTCAGTCTGTTACCTATCTCCAGTCTGTTACCTATATTCCAGTCTGTTACCTATAGCTCATGTCTGTTACCTAATATCTCCAGTCTGTTACCTATATTCCCAGTCTGTTACCTATAGCTCCAGTCTGTTACCTATATCTCCAGTCTGTTACCTATAGCTCCAGTCTTTACCTATATCTCCAGTCTGTTACCTATCTCCAGTCTGTTACCTATAGCTTCAGTCTGTTACCTAAATCTCCAGTCTGTCACCTATATCTCCAGTCTGTTACCTATATCTCCAGTCTGTTACCTATACCTCCAGTCTGTTACCTATACTCCAGTCTGTTACCTATCTCCAGTCTGTTACCTATATCTCCAGTCTGTTACCTATCTCCAGTCTGTTACCTATATCTCCAGTCTCTACCTTCCTTCTCCCTATAGCTTCATGTCTGTTACCTATATTCCACTCTGTTATCTATATCTCCAGTCTGTTACCTCTTTCCCTGATCCAGTCTGTTACCTATAGCTCTGTCTGTTGGGTTCATATCCCACTCTGTTATCTATATTTCCAGTCTCTACTTCCTTTCTCCTCTGTTACCTCCAGTCTGTTACCTATACTTCCAGTCTGTTACCTATATCTCCAGTCTGTTACCTATAGTCTCCAGTCTGTTACCTATAGTTTCAGTCTGTTACCTAAATTCCAGTCTGTTACCTATATCTCCAGTCTGTTACCCATTTCTAAACGTTACCTATACCTCCAGTCTGTTACCTATACTGACATGACTGTAAGTCGCTATAAAAGCGTCTGCCAAATGGCATATATTATTATTATTATTATATCTCCAGTCTGTTACCTATATCTCCAGTCTGTTATGTATATCTCTAGTCTCTACTTCCCTTTCTCCTGACTCCAGTCTGTTACCTATATCTCCACTCTGTTATCTATATCTCTAGTCTCTACTTCCTTTCTCCTGACTCCAGTCTGTTACCTATACTCTCCAGTCTGTTACCTATAGCTCCAGTCTGTTACCTACACCTCCAGTCTGTTACCTATATCTCCAGTCTGTTACCTATATCTCCAGTCTGTTACCTATACCTCCAGTCTGTTACCTATATCTCCAGTCTGTTACCTATATTCCAGTCTGTTACCTATAGCTCATGTCTGTTACCTATATCTCCAGTCTGTTACCTATATCTCCAGTCTGTTACCTATAGCTCCAGTCTGTTACCTATATCTCCAGTCTGTTACCTATAGCTCCAGTCTGTTACCTATATCTCCAGTCTGTTACCTATATCTCCAGTCTGTTACCTATAGCTTCAGTCTGTTACCTAAATCTCCAGTCTGTCACCTATATCTCCAGTCTATTACCTATATCTCCAGTCTGTTACCTATATCTCCAGTCTGTTACCTATACTCCAGTCTGTTACCTATATCTCCAGTCTGTTACCTATATCTCCAGTCTGTTATGTATATCTCTAGTCTCTACTTCCCTTTCTCCTGACTCCAGTCTGTTACCTATATCTCCACTCTGTTATCTATATCGCTAGCCTCTACTTCCCTTTCTCCTGACTCCAGTCTGTTACCTATAGCTCCAGTCTGTTGTCTATATCCCACTCTGTTATCTATATCTCTAGTCTCTACTTCCATTTCTCCTGACTCCAGTCTCTTACCTATACCTCCAGTCTGTTACCTATAGCTCCAGTCTGTTACCTATAGCTCCAGTCTGTTACCTACACCTCCAGTCTGTTACCTATATCTCCAGTCTGGTACCTATATCTCCAGTCTGTTACCTATACTTCTCCAGTCTAGAAACATTTCCATATCTCCAGTCTGTTACCTATTCCAGTCTGTTACCTATAGCTCATGTCTGTTACCTAGTATCTCCAGTCTTCGTTACCTATATCTCCAGCCTGTTACCTATATTCCAGTCTGTTACCATAGCCTGCGTCTGTTACCTATATCTCCAGTCTGTTACCTATATTCTGCTCCAGTTACCTATAGCTCCAGTCTGTTACCTAGACCAGTCTGTTACCTATAGCTCCAGTCTGTTACCTATATCTCCAGTCTGTTACCTATATCTCCAGTCTGTTACCTATATCTCCAGTCTGTTACCTATATCTCCAGTCTGTTATGTATATCTCAAGTCTCTACTTTCTTTCTCCACTTCCAGTCTGTTACCTATTCCACTCTGTTATCTATATCTCTAGTCTCTACTTCCATTTCTCCTGACTCCAGTCTCTTACCTATACCTCCAGTCTGTTACCTATAGCTCCAGTCTGTTACCTATAGCTCCAGTCTGTTACTTACCTAGTCACTTCTCTCAGTCTGTTACCTATATCTCCAGTCTGTTACCTATATCTCCAGTCTGTTACCTATATAGTCTGTTACCTCCAGTCTGTTACCTATAGCTACCTATATCTCCAGTCTGTTACCTATATTCCAGTCTGTTACCTATATTCCAGTCTGTTACCTATAGCTCATGTTCATTACCTATATCTCCCGGTCTGTTACCTATATCTCCAGTCTGTTACCTATAGCCCCAGTCTGTTACCTATTTCTCCAGTCTGTTACCTATAGCTCATGTCTGTCTGTTACCTATATCTCCAGTCTGTTACCTATAGCTTCAGTCTGTTACCTGTCTGCACCTATATCTCCAGTCTGTTACCTATCTCCAGTCTGTTACCTATACCTCCAGTCTGTTACTATACCAGTCTGTTACCTATATCTCCAGTCTGTTTACCTATATCTCCAGTCTGTTACCTATATCTCCAGTCTGTTACCTATATCTCCCTGAGTCTGTTACCTGTATACTCTCAAGTCTCTACTTCCCTTTCTCCTGACTCCCAGTCTGTTACCTATATCTCTGTTGTCTATATCCCACCTGTTATCTATATCTTTAGTCTCTACTTCCCTTTCTCCTGACTCCAGTCTGTTACCTATACCTCCAGTCTGTTACCTATAGCTCCAGTCTGTTACCTATAGCTCAGTCTGTTACCTACACCTCCAGTCTGTTACCTATATCTCCAGTCTGTTACCTATATCTCCAGTCTGTTACCTATACCTCCAGTCTGTTACCTATCTCCAGTCTGTTACCTATAGCTCCAGTCTGTTACCTATAGCTCCAGTCTGTTACCTGTCTGTTACCTATATCTCCAGTCTGTTACCTATAGCTCCAGTCTGTTATATAGCTCCAGTCTATTACCTATATTCCAGTCTGTTACCTATATCTCCAGTCTCATGTCTGTTACCTGTACCTCCAGTCTGTTACCTATATCTCCAGTCTGTTACCTATAGCTCCAGTCTGTTACCTCTATATCTCCAGTCTGTTACCTATAGCCTGTCTGTTACCTATATCTCCAGTCTGTTACCTATAGCCCAGTCTGCACTACACCTCCAGTCTGTTACCTATCTCCAGTCTGTTACCTATATTCCGTCTGTTACCTATACCTCCAGTCTGTTACCTATCTCCAGTCTGTTACCTATATTCCAGTCTGTTACCTATAGCTCATGTCTGTTACCTATATTCCAGTCTGTTACCTATATCTCCAGTCTACTATATTCCAGTCTGTTACCTATAGCCTATGTTCATTTATTCTCAGTTCAGCATTTATATCTCCAGTCTGTTCCTATAGCTCCAGTCTGTTACCTATATCTCCAGTCTGTTACCTATAGCTCCAGTCTTTTACCTATATCTCCAGTCTGTTACCTATATCTCCAGTCTGTTACCTATAGCTTCAGTCTGTTACCTAAATCTCCAGTCTGTCACCTATATCTCCAGTCTGTTACCTATATCTCCAGTCTGTTACCTATACCTCCAGTCTGTTACCTATACTCCAGTCTGTTACCTATATCTCCAGTCTGTTACCTATATCTCCAGTCTGTTACCTATATCTCCAGTCTGTTATGTATATCTCTAGTCTCTACTTCCCTTTCTCCTGACTCCAGTCTGTTACCTATATCTCCACTCTGTTATCTATATCGCTAGCCTCTACTTCCCTTTCTCCTGACTCCAGTCTGTTACCTATAGCTCTAGTCTGTTGTCTATATCCCACTCTGTTATCTATATCTTTAGTCTCTACTTCCCTTTCTCCTGACTCCAGTCTGTTACCTATACCTCCAGTCTGTTACCTATAGCTCCAGTCTGTTACCTATAGCTCCAGTCTGTTACCTACACCTCCAGTCTGTTACCTATATCTCCAGTCTGTTACCTATATCTCCAGTCTGTTACCTATACTCAGTCTGTACCTATATCTCCAGTCTGTTACCTATAGCTCCAGTCTGTTACCTATAGCTCCAGTCTGTTACCTACACCTCCAGTCTGTTACCTATATCTCCAGTCTGTTACCTATAGCTCCAGTCTGTTACCTATAGCTCCAGTCTGTTACCTACACCTCCAGTCTGTTACCTATATCTCCAGTCTGTTACCTATATCTCCAGTCTGTTACCTATACCTCCAGTCTGTTACCTATATCTCCAGTCTGTTACCTATAGCTCCAGTCTGTTACCTATATCTCCAGTCTGTTACCTATAGCTCCAGTCTGTTACCTATATCTCCAGTCTGTTACCTATAGCTCCAGTCTGTTACCTATATCTCCAGTCTGTTACCTATACTCTCCAGTCTGTTACCTATA
>NW_025754011.1:0-9782 GCF_021184085.1 Oncorhynchus gorbuscha | reverse complement strand
TTTTTATAGTGAGAAAGGTGAATAGGACACAGACTTGAGGCAGGCGGGTTCAAGAAGAAGGTGAAAAGCTCCACCATTTTGAATAAGTTATTCAAACATGGGGACATCCATCCTCTCACTGAAGCATTGCATCAATGTATACTATTATGATATAGAGCAGACCTGTGAATTATCCTATACATTTCACCTCCCCTTTCCATTTGACTAAGATTGGTGCAAAGTTCAGCTATTCCCCTGTGCTCTGTGGTTGCCCTTGACAGAATGAATGAGTCCAGATGTAAATTCATGGAGACAGACAGGCCGATTCTGAGACCAATAAACACTGAACCACGAGCACCATTGATCTGCAACATCAGACAGATCTCCGAGCATGAGAACGTAGCTAGCTCGCTCAATCAATACCATCAACCAGAAAATAATGCTTTAAATGCTGTAATTGAATGCAGAAAGTTTTAGAAGTTTCAAAAGTTTTAGAACACCTACTCCTTCAAGGAGTTTTCTTTATTTTACTATTTTCTACATTGTAGAATATTAGTAAAGACATCAAAACTATGAAATAACACATATGGAATCATGTAGTAAATCCAAAAAACTAAACAAATCAAAAATATATTTTATATTCTCTCAGCCAGCTTCACCTGAAATGCTTTTCCAACCGTCTTGAAGGAGTTCCCACAAATGCTGAGCACTTGTTGGCTGCTTTTCCTTCACTTTGCGGTCCGACTCATCCCAAACAATCTCAATTTGGTTGAGGCCAGGGATTGTGGAGGCCAGGTAATTTGATGCAGCATTCCATCACTCTCCTTCTTGGTAAAACAGCCCTTACACAGCCTGTCATTGTCCTGTTGAAAAACAAATTATAGTCCCACTAAGCCCAAACAAGATGGGAAGGAGTATTGCTGTAGAATGCTGTGGTAGCCATGCTGGTTAAGTGTGCCTTATATCCTAAATAAATCACAGACAGATTCACCAGCAAAGCACCCCCACACCATAACACCTCCTCTTCCATATTTTACAGTGGGGAAATACAAATGTGCAAATCATCCGTTCACCTACACCGCACCTCACAAAATCATGGCGGTTGCAACCATAAATCTCCAATTTGGACTCCAAATTTCCACCGGTCTAATGGCCATTGCTTGTGTTTCTTGTCCCAAGCAAGTCTCTTCTTCTTATTGGTGTCCTTTAGTAGTGGTTTCTTTGCAGCACTGATCATGAAGGCCTGATTCACAAGGTCTCCTCTGAACAGTTGATGTTGAGATGTATCTGTTACTTGAACTCTGTGAAGCTTATCCTATGCAGACGAGGTAACTCTGGGTCTGGATTGACTGACCTTCATGTCTTAAAGTAAGACCCAGTAATTCTGGGTCTTCCATTCCTGTGGCGGTCCTCATGAGAGCCAGTTTCATTATAGAGCTTGATGATTTTTGTGACTGCACTTGAAGAAACATTCAAAGTTCTTGAAATGTTCCGTATTGACTGACCTTCATGTCAGTATTGATGGACTGTCATTTCTCTCTGCTTATTTGAGCTGTTCTTGCCATAATATGAACTTGGTCTTTTAACAAATAGGGCTATCTTCTGTTTACCCCTTACCTTGTCACAACACAACTGAATGGCTCAAATGCATTAAGAAATAAATACATTCCACAAATGAAGTTTTAAGAAGGCACACCTGTTAATTGAAATGCATTCCAGGTGACTACCTCGTGAAGCTGGTTGAGAGAATGGCAAGAGGTGCAAAGCTGTCATCAAGGCAAAGGGTGGCTATTTGAAGAATCTCAAATATAAAATGTATGTAATTTATGTCATTTTTACCCTCTTTTTATTCCCAATTTCGTGCTAACGATCTTGTCTCATCCCTGCAACTCCCCAACGGGCCCGGACAGGCGAGGGTCGAGTCATGCGTCCTCCGAAACATGACCCGCCAAGCTGCGCTTCTAACACCCGCCGCTTAACACGGAAACCAGCTGCACCAATGTGTCTGAGGAAACACCGTTCAACTGACCACAAAAGTCAGCCCAGCCCTCCACAAGGAGTCACTAGAGTGCAAAGAGCCAAGTAAAGCCCCCCAGCCAAACCCTCCCCTAACCCAGGCCACACTGGGCTAATTGTGCGCCGCTCTATGGGACTCCCGGTCATGGCCAGTAATGACACAGCCTGGGATTGAACCCCAGGCTTTAGTGACACTGCAACACAGCGATGCAGTGCCTAGACTGCTACGTCCATTGGGAGACCTAATATAATTTTTATCCTAGCAATGGGTTGTTTCCTAATGGCACCCTATTCACTATTTATACAGTATTTTTTTGGCACTATGTGCCCTGGACAAAGTAGTACACTAAATACTGAATAGGGTGCCATTTGGGACATTACCATATTGCCAACACACGGGCCATGGTTGTCTTGTTCCATGTGTACAGAGAGCCAGCAACGTCTCCAGGCATTAGAAGCCTGCTGCCTGGTCAGTGATTGACGGTGACTAGTGATGAGAGCTACTACCACAGGATGCTAAGTGGCCTTGAGAGCCTTAACCTAATGCCTACACTACATTCAATTACACCACCCTCTCCTGTATACTGTGTCCCCCAATAGCACTCTATTCCCTATGTAGAGCACTACTTTTGACTAGTAAAAGGGTGACTAGTGACATAGGGAATAGGGTGCAATTTAGATGCATCCTTGGTCATTGCCCTGCCAATTAAACCAGGAATCATTAGAGGAATTAGGGGGACTATTTCTCAGGGCAGGATTGTTAATGCACTGAAAAAACAGGACAAGGTGGGCTGTCAGATTTACAAAAACATATTATGTGTGACTTACGCAAACATGTTTAGTTTCTCCTCTCAACGAGATTTCATTGCTTGCAGTCTATGCAACATGAAGCTAAATCAGATCTACTAGTTTGAATCATGTAGGGGAGTGTGAACCAATAAAGTTAATTCATGATGAGTAATGAGGAACAATTCAAACCGCTACGAGAGAAGAATCTTCCAGAAAGAATGCTAGAGCGTTAGTGGAGAAGACAGTACCTAGAATTTTGGTCAAGGTAAGCATGGTGATTGATTTAATTCATCGTTTTTCTGTGCTGTTGTAATCAGAATTGTAAGCAGTAATGTTATTAGTGATTGCTCCATATCCTCATTTTGTGCTCGAGTCTGAAACATATTTGCCTCAGCTAAAGGTAAAAGACGATGTTGCCAGCTAGCTTCTATGACCAGTAAAACTGACTAGGTCAATATTTACATTTTGCAAGGAGGTAAAGTTAGTTGGCGAAAGAACATGATATTTACAGTGCTTGCGAAAGTATTCGGCCCCCTTGAACTTTGCGAATTTTTGCCACATTTCAGGCTTCAAACATAAAGATATAAAACTGTATTTTTTGTGAAGAATCAACAAACAAGTGGGACACAATCATTTATTGGACATTTCAAACTTTTTAACAAATCAAAAACTGAAAAATTGGGCGTGCAAAATTATTCAGCCCCTTAAGTTAATACTTTCTAGCGCCACCTTTTGCTGCGATTACAGCTGTAAGTCGCTTGGGGTATGTCTCTATCAGTTTTGCACATCGAGAGACTGACATTTTTTCACATTCCTCCTGCAAAACAGCTCAAGCTCAGTGAGGTTGGATGGAGAGCATTTGTGAACAGCAGTTTTCAGTTCTTTCCACAGATTCTCGATTGATTCAGGTCTGACTTTGACTTGGCCATTCTAACACCTGGATATGTTTATTTTTGAACCATTCCATTGTAGATTTTGCTTTATGTTTTGGATAATTGTCTTGTTGGAAGACAAATCTCCGTCCCAGTCTCAGGTCTTTTTGCAGACTCCATCAGGTTTTCTTCCAGAATGGTCCTGTATTTGGCTCCATCCATCTTCCCCATCAATTTTTACCATCTTCCCTGTCCCTGCTGAAGAAAAGCAGGCCCAAACCATGATGCTGCCACCACCATGTTTGACAGTGGGATGGTGTGTTCAGGGTGATGCGCTGTGTGCTTTTACGCCAAACATAAAGTTTTGCATTGTTGCCAAAAAGTTCAATTTTGGTTTCATCTGACCAGAGCACCTTCTTCCGCATGTTTGGTGTGTCTCCCAGGTGGCTTGTGGCAAACTTTAAACAACACTATTTATGGATATCTTTAAGAAATGGCTTTCTTCTTGCCACTCTTCCATAAAGGCCAGATTTGTGCAATATAGGACTGATTGTTGTCTCCCACCTCAGCTGTAGATCTCTGCAGTTCATCCAGAGTGGTCATGGGCCTCTTGGCTGCATCTCTGATCAGTCTTCTCTTGTATGAGCTGAAAGTTTAGAGGGACGGCCAGGTCTTGTAGATTTGCAGTGGTCTGATACCTTCCATTTCAATATTATCGCTTGCACAGTGCTCCTTGGGATGTTTAAAGCTTGGGAAATCTTTTTTGTATCCAAATCCAGCTTTAAACTTCTTCACAACAGTATCTCGGACCTGCCTGGTGTGTTCCTTGTTCTTCATGATGCTCTCTGCGCTTTTAACGGACCTCTGAGACTATCACAGTGCAGGTGCATTTATACGGAGACTTGATTACACACAGGTGGATTGTATTTATCATCATTAGTAATTTAGGTCAACATTGGATCATTCAGAGATCCTCACTGAACTTCTGGAGAGAGTTTGCTGCACTGAAAGTAAAGGGGCTGAATAATTTTGCACGCCCAATTTTTCAGTTTTTGATTTGTTAAAAAAGTTTGAAATATCCAATAAATGTCGTTCCACTTCATGATTGTGTCCCACTTGTTGTTGATTCTTCACAAAAAATACAGGTTTATATCTTTATGTTTGAAGCCTGAAATGTGGCAAAAGGTCGCAAAGTTCAAGGGGGTCGAATACTTTCGCAAGGCACTGTACCTATTGTTCAAGAACTTCGAATTTAACAAGCCAAGAACTAATTAAGTTTTAAAGGGGAGTGCACACCGCTTGAGCTAGCTAACATGCTAGCTAATTAATGCTTTGGTGCTTTGCAGCTGTCATGTTTGTCATTTATTATCATGTCTTGTCCCTGTGCTCCCCATTCTGTTCGTTTCCCTCTGCTGGTCTTATTGGGTTCTTTCCCTCTTTCTATCCCTCTCTCTCCCCTTCCCCCTCTCACTCTCTCGCTCTCTCTTCTCTCTATCGTTCCGTTCCTGCTCCCAGCTGTTCCTATTCCCCTAATCATCATTTAGTCTTCCCACACCTGTTCCCGATCCTTTCCCCTGATTAGAGTCCCTATTTATTCCTTTGTGTTCCGTTCCTGTCCCGTCGGTTCCTTGTTTAGTATTCACCGTGCTGTGATTGTTTCGCCCTGTCCTGTCGTGTTTTTTGCCTTCATCAGATGCTGCGTGTGAGCAGGTGTCTCTGTCAACTACGGCCTGCGCCTACCCGGCGACCTGCAGTCTGTGGCCGCTTCTCTTGTTATTCCCCTCTACAGACTAGAGGATTTCTGTTATTCCCTGTTTGGACTTGAATAAACTCTGTTTCTGTTAAGTCGCTTTTGGGTCCTCTATCACCAGCATGACAGAAGGAACCGACATAGGAATGGACCCAGCGACTTCAGACGCTCGTTACACTGCCGTCAAGATCCAAGGAGCCATGCTCGGCAGACACGAGCAGGAATTGTCTGCTGCTCGCCATGCCGTGGAGAACCTGGCCGCTCAGGTTTCCGACCTCTCTGGACAGTTCCAGAGTCTACGTCTCGTGCCACCTGTTACTTCCTGGCCTGCCGAGCCTCCAGAACCTAGGGTTAATAACCCACCTTGCTACTCCGGGCAGCCCACTGAGTGCCGCTCCTTTCTCACGCAGTGTGAGATTGTGTTCTCTCTCCAACCCAACACATACTCTAGAGAGAGCTCGGGTTGCTTTACGTCATTTCACTCCTTACTGGCCGGGCTCGAGAATGGGGCACAGCTATCTGGGAGGCAAGGGCTGATTGCTCTAACAAGTTCCAGAACTTTAAAGAGGAGATGATTCGGGTTTTGACCGTTCAGTTTTTGGTAGGGAGGCTTCTAGGGCCCTGGCTTCCTTATGCCAAGGTGAACGGTCCATAACGGATTATTCTATTGAGTTTCGCACTCTTGCTGCCTCTAGTGAGTGGAACGAGCCGGCGCTGCTCGCTCGTTTTCTGGAGGGACTCCCACGCAGTGGTTAAGGATGAGATTCTCTCCCCGGGAGGTTCCTTCAGAGGTGGACTCTTTGATTGCTCTCGCCATCCGCATAGAACGACGGGTAGATCTTCGTCACCGGGCTCGTGGAAGAGAGCTCGCATCAACGGTGTTTCCCTGCTCCGCATCGCAACCATCTCCCTCCTCTGGCTTTGAGACTGAGCCCATGCAGCTGGGAGGGATTCGCATCTCGACTAAGGAGAGGGAACGGAGGATCACCAACCGCCTGTGCCTCTATTGCGGAGTTGCTGGACATTTTGTTAATTCATGTCCAGTAAGAGGCCAGAGCCCATCAGTAAGCGGAGGGCTACTGGTGAGCGCTACTACTCAGGTCTCTTCATCTAGATCTTGTACTACTATGTCGGTCCATCTACGCTGGACCGGTTCGGGTGCTACATGCAGTGCCTTGATTGACTCTGGGGCTGAGGGTTGTTTCATGGACGAAGCATGGGTTCGAAACATAACATTCCTTTCAGACCGATAGACAAGCCTACGCCCATGTTTGCCTTAGATGGTAGTCATCTTCCCAGTATCAAATTTGAGACACTACCTTTAACTCTCACAGTATCTGGTAACCACAGTGAGACTATTTCTTTTTGATTTTCCGTTCACCGTTTACACCTGTTGTTTTGGGTCATCCCTGGCTAGTATGTCATAATCCTTCTATTAATTGGTCTAGTAATTCTATCCTATCCTGGAACGTTTCTTGTCATGTGAAGTGTTTAATGTCTGCCATCCCTCCCGTTTCTTCTGTCCCTACTTCTCAGGAGGAACCTGGCGATTTGACAGGAGTGCCGGAGGAATATCATGATCTGCGCACGGTCTTCAGTCGGTCCCGAGCCAACTCCCTTCCTCCTCACCGGTCGTATGATTGTAGTATTGATCTCCTTCCGGGGACCACTCCTCCTCGAGGTAGACTATACTCTCTGTCGGCTCCCGAACGTAAGGCTCTCGAGGATTATTTGTCTGTGTCTCTTGACGCCGGTACCATAGTGCCTTCTTCTTCTCCGGCCGGGGCGGGGTTCTTTTTGTTAAGAAGAAGGACGGTACTCTGCGCCCCTGCGTGGATTATCGAGGGCTGAATGACATAACGGTTAAGAATCGTTATCCGCTTCCCTTATGTCATCAGCCTTCGAGATTCTGCAGGAGCCAGGTGCTTTACTAAGTTGGACCTTCGTAACGCTTACCATCTCGTGCGCATCAGAGAGGGGGACGAGTGGAAAACGGCGTTTAACACTCCGTTAGGGCATTTTGAGTACCGGGTTCTGCCGTTCGGTCTCGCCAATGCGCCAGCTGTTTTTCAGGCATTAGTTAATGATATTCTGAGAGACATGCTGAACATCTTTGTTTTTGTCTATCTTGACGATATCCTGATTTTTTCTCCGTCACTCGAGATTCATGTTCAGCACGTTCGACGTGTTCTACAGCGCCTTTTAGAGAATTGTCTCTACGTAAAGGCTGAGAAGTGCTCTTTTCATGTCTCCTCCGTTACTTTTCTCGGTTCCGTTATTTCCGCTGAAGGCATTCAGAAGGATTCCGCTAAGGTCCAAGCTGTCAGTGATTGGCCCGTTCCAAGGTCACGTGTCGAGTTGCAGCGCTTTTTAGGTTTCGCTAATTTCTATCGGCGTTTCATTCGTAATTTCGGTCAAGTTGCTGCTCCTCTCACAGCTCTTACTTCTGTCAAGACGTGTTTTAAGTGGTCCGGTTCCGCCCAGGGAGCTTTTGATCTTCTAAAAGAACGTTTTACGTCCGCTCCTATCCTCGTTACTCCTGACGTCACTAGACAATTCATTGTCGAGGTTGACGCTTCAGAGGTAGGCGTGGGAGCCATTCTATCCCAGCGCTTCCAGTCTGACGATAAGGTTCATCCTTGCGCTTATTTTTCTCATCGCCTGTCGCCATCTGAGCGCAACTATGATGTGGGTAACCGTGAACTGCTCGCCATCCGCTTAGCCCTAGGCGAATGGCGACAGTGGTTGGAGGGGGCGACTTCCTTTGTCGTTTGGACAGACCATAAGAACCTTGAGTACATCCGTTCTGCCAAACGACTTAATGCCCGTCAAGCTCGTTGGGCGTTGTTTTTCGCTCGTTTCGAGTTTGTGATTTCTTACGTCCGGGTAGCAAGAACACCAAGCCTGATGCCTTATCCCGTCTGTTTAGTTCTTCTGTGGCTTCTACTGATCCCGAGGGATTCTTCCTTATGGGCGTGTTGTCGGGTTAACAGTCTGGGGAATTGAAAGACAGGTTAAGCAAGCACTCACGCACACTGCGTCGCCGCGCTTGTCCTAGTAACCTCCTTTTCGTTCCTGTTTCCACTCGTCTGGCTGTTCTTCAGTGGGCTCACTCTGCCAAGTTAGCTGGTCATCCCGGTGTTCGAGGCACTCTTGCGTCTATTCGCCAGCGCTTTTGGTGGCCGACTCAGGAGCGTGACACGCGCCGTTCGTGGCTGCTTGTTCGGACTGCGCGCAGACTAAGTCGGGTAACTCTCCTCCTGCCGGTCGTCTCAGACCGCTCCCATTCCTTCTCGACCATGGTCTCACATCGCCTTAGGGCTTCACTACCGGTCTGCCTTTGTCTGCGGGGAAGACTGTGAGAGCCGCCAATAAACGCAGGATTAAGAGTCCAAGGTATTGTTGCGGCCAGAGAGTGTGGCTTTCCACTCGCAACCTTCCTCTTACGACAGCTTCTCGTAAGTTGACTCCGCGGTTCATTGGTCCGTTCCGTGTCTCCCGGGTCGTCAATCCTGTCGCTGTGCGACTGCTTCTTCCGCGACATCTTCGTCGCGTCCATCCTGTCTTCCATGTCTCCTGTGTTAAGCCCTTTCTTCGCACCCCCGTTCGTCTTCCCTCCCCCCCTCCCGTCCTTGTCGAGAGCGCACCTATTTACAAGGTACATAAGATCATGGACATGCGTTCTCGGGGACGGGGTCACCAATACTTAGTGGATTGGGAGGGTTACGGTCCTGAGGAGAGGAGTTGGGTTCCGTCTCGGGGCGTGCTGGACCGTTCACTCATCGATGATTTCCTCCGTTGCCGCCAGGATTCCTCCTCGAGTGCGCCAGGAGGCGCTCGGTGAGTGGGGGTACTGTCATGTTTGTCATTTATTATCATGTCTTGTCCCTGTGCTCCCCATTCTGTTCGTTTCCCTCTGCTGGTCTTATTGGGTTCTTTCCCTCTTTCTATCCCTCTCTCTCCCCCTCCCCTCTCACTCTCTCGCTCTCTCTTCTCTCTATCGTTCCGTTCCTGCTCCCAGCTGTTCCTATTCCCTAATCATCATTTAGTCTTCCCACACCTGTTCCCGATCCTTTCCCCTGATTAGAGTCCCTATTTATTCCTTTGTGTTCCGTTCCTGTCCCGTCGGTTCCTTGTTTAGTATTCACCGTGCTGTGATTGTGTTTCGCCCTGTCCTGTCGTGTTTTTGCCTTCATCAGATGCTGCGTGTGAGCAGGTGTCTCTGTCAACTACGGCCTGCGCCTACCCGAAGCGACCTGCAGTCTGTGGCCGCTTCTCTTGTTATTCCCCTACAGACTAGAGGATTTCTGTTATTCCCTGTTTGGACTTGAATAAACTCTGTTTCTGTTAAGTCGCTTTTGGGTCCTCTATCACCA